>NC_048288.1:30435716-30495686 GCF_009762535.1 Notolabrus celidotus
TAGGGTTAGGGTTAGGATTAGGGTTAGGATTAGGGTTAGGATAAGAGTTAGGGTCAGGGTTAGGGTTAGGATTAGGGTTAGGGTTACGATTAGGGTTAGGGTTAGGGTTACGATTAGGGTTAGGGTTAGGGTTAGGTTTAGAGTTAGGGTTAGGGTTAGGATTAGGGTTAGGGTTAGGGTTGTGATTAGGGTTAGGGTTAGGATTAGGGTTAGGATTAGGGTGAGGGTTAGGGTTAGGATTAGGATTAGGGTTAGGGTTAGGGTTGTGATTAGGGTTAGGGTTATGATTAGGGTTAGGATTAGGGTTAGGGTTAGGGTTGTGATCAGGGTTAGGGTTAGGATTAGGGTTAGGGTTAGGGTTAGGATTAGAGTTAGGGTTAGGGTTAGGGTTACGATTAGGGTTAGGATTAGCATTAGGGTTAGGGTTAGGATTAGGGTTGTGATTAGGGCTAGGGTTAGGGTTAGGGTTATGATTAGTGTTAGGGTAAGGATTAGGGTTAGGGTTAGGATTAGGGTTGTGATTAGGGCTAGGGTTAGGGTTAGGGTTACGATTAGGGTTAGGGTAAGGATTAGGGTTAGGGTTAGGGTTAGGGTTGTGATTAGGGCTAGGGTTAGGGTTAGGGTTATGATTAGTGTTAGGGTTAGGATTAGGGTTAGGGTTAAGGTTGTGATTAGGGTTAGGGTTAGGGTTAGGGTTGTGATTAGGGTTAGGGTTAGGGTTGTGATTAGGGTTAGGGTTAGGGTTAGGGTTAGGTTTGTGATTAGGGTTAGGGTTAGGGTTAGGATTAGGGTTAGGGTTATGATTAGGGTTAGGGTTAGGGTTAGGGTTAGGTTTGTGATTAGAGTTAGGGTTAGGGTTAGGATTAGGGTTAGGGTTAGGGTTAGGGTTAGGGTTATGATTAGGATTAGGTTTAGGGTTAGGGTTGTGATTAGAGTTAGGGTTAGGTTTGTGATTAGGGTTAGGGTTAGGATTAGGGTTAGGGTTAGGGTTAGGGTTGTGATTAGGGTTAGGGTTAGGGTTATGATTAGGGTTAGGATTAGGGTTAGGGTTAGGGTTAGGGTTGTGATTAGGGTTAGGGTTATGATTAGGGTTAGGGTTATGATTAGGGTTAGGGTTAGGGTTAGAACCAAATACGGTAACTTCCTGTTCCAAAAAACACTAGTAAAAACAAACAACAAGAGGTTGCAAAGATTTCAATGTTTAGGCAGCCAGAAGTCTATGTCATAGTGGCATCATCAACCTTTTAAACACTCTGCAGTCTTCGGTGCTGCTGTAAGAGTCTCCACTCTCTGATTTAAATCAGATGTGGACTCTGGCTGCAGAGATTTTCTCCCATTCAGACACAAAGGCATAAGTGAGGTCCAACACGCATGATGAATGATGAAGTGTTCACAGTCTTGTTTTGGACGGGCAGGCTCTCTAAAGTTACTCCACGTTAAAATGTTAAACCCATTTCTTCATGGAGCTGGCTGTGTGAACACGCAGGAGCTTGTTCATGCTGCGACAAAGAGAGAAAAGCACAAGCTGTTTCCACCAAGTTGGACTCAAACTGTTGTCTCGGTGATTATTGCATAATGCAGGATAGAGACCTTCAAGGCGTAGCCCCACATTACCATCTATCCCCATGATTTAATATTGTTTTACATATTTTCTGTCCTCCTCTTGTGGAGTGCAGCAGACGCCTTTGGCACGGCACGCTCAGTCATCTGGAAGTTTAAGTAGAAAACATTTATGAAGCGCTCCAGAACCCTGAAGCTGAGTTTTTATGAACTGGATGACATCTGCAATACCATCAAAGTTTGCTTTACAAGAAAAACAGTCCAATAAATCCAACATGAAAGGAACAGCCATCGCAGCTCTGTGTTAAACAGCCAAAAACCCACAGGTGGTACGTACAAATATCAGCCCAAGATGATATAAAATGGAAACAAATCCAGAGTGTGAGGAGGATTATTGTGCTAATCCGAGACCAGGGATTGCTCAATCGTATGCATATATTGGATTCTCTATCTTAAAGGATCTGTGTGTTATTGAGGACTTAACTGTGATTAAGCACAAACTGGACAATTTAAGTCCTCATGATCAATGTCCAGGAAGACCCGGGACATGCTGGCAAGAGTATATCTCTCAGCTGGCCTGGGAACGCCTCAGTATCCTCCCAGAAGAGCTGGTGGACGTGGCCGGGGAGAGGAGTTACTGGGCTTTCCTGCTGAGACTGCTGCCCCAGCGACTTGGACCCGGATAAGCAGAAGAAGATGGATGGATGGATGGATGGATGGATGGATGGATGGATGGATGGATGATCAATGTGAGGTACAAATACAGGAAGTAGTCAGCATGAAAAACATGGAGGAAGGCAAACAGGTGAGGTCAGGAAGGTGGACGGACAGGTAGAGAAGAGTCAGGATGTTCAGTACTCAGTGTCTGTTACAGATTGTAAGTTTTGGGGTGCTGGTGGCCTTGCGGTCTATGCGCCCCATGTACAGAGGCTTTAGTCCTCATTGCAGCGGTCTTCCCCAGCTCTCTGTTCCCAACGTTTCCTGCCTCTCTCCAGCTGTCCTGTCCATAAAGGCAAAAACACCCAAAAATATAACTTAAAAAAAAAACAAAAAAAGAGATTGTAAGTTTCCTTCTTAAGCCACGCCCCTTTTTGGGCCCAATTAGGAAAGACCATACGACTTAATAAAATGAAATGCTGCATAATACAGTCATAGAAATCAGAAGACTGAGCTCTAGAGAGCCAAACATGTTTTTCTACCAGGCTGTAAAAGTAGACATTTTAATATGGACTCTAATGAGGTCGACATTGCTTTTGGAGTCAGCCCCAAGTGGACACATGAGGAACTGCAGCTTCTTCAAATTTGAGTCTTTGGGTGAACTTTGATTTTGTGGATTAGTTCAGTGTGGCAAAATAAGTCTTGGATGGCGGCGTCTACAAGGGTAAACACAGACACAAACACCCACACATGCACTATTAGACCTTGACATAAATATACACACACAGGCGCAGAAAAACCTCAAACATGGAAAGGACACACACATCAACATTTAACACACACACACAGGTTTTGGTAATTGTATCTGGAAGGGGGTCTCTCTCTTGGGATCACCCCGCTTCTCTCTTTACCCCTGATTCCTGAAATGAAATGAAGCAGTGAGCGAGCAGGCTCAACCAAAACACCTTCACACCCTCTCACACACACACACACACACACACACACACACACACACACACACACACACACACACACACACACACACACAAGAAGAGAGAGGGGGGTCTACTTATACACAAACACACTCATCAAAATCTGCCAAAAACAAGCGGGAGCCAAAAACAGTTTGGACGTTTTGGAAAGTCCCCAAAAAGTTTTCCTGTTTTCTCATTGGTCAGCTCGTGGGGTTCTGATTGCCTATTGGTCGATTAAGTTGTCCCACCTCCTCCTTCCTGAGGTGTGTGTGTGTAATATATTTGAGTGATGTAGCTCAGCTCTGGGTGCTGTGCTGTTTCTAATGGGAGTGATAAAGTTAAAGTGTGTGTGTGTGTGTGTGTGTGTGTGTGTTTACCTTGGCAGGCGGTGGACAGGGCAGTAGACAGATTTAAAGCATGTTATTTTTCAGTTATTGTTTTAGTAGGTAATGGCTGTGTTTTTATTAATAATCCTCTATTTCCACTGACATTAAATTATGTGGACTGTTTACTGTTCACATACCGACTCTGACCTCACACAACTTCCCAAAAAACAAGCTTTTAACATTTTACCTTGTAAGGACCTGCTTCTCAGAGCTGAGTCCCCATTAGTGAGCTCTCTAAAAACACATTTGTCTCCTGAGCCTGATTGATACACACATAAAACACACGCTTATCTGTGTTGAGCATGGTGACGTTTGTATTTATTGCCTCATTAGTTTCAAAGCTCTGGCAGAGTTGACGTGAGGTGATTTCTGGGAGTGTAATGACTTAAGCTCAGTCGGAGGTTTCTGGACATTAACAGTCTGCCAGAGCTTGAGGTTTTAAACTCAGCAGAGAGAGAATAAATGAATAATAAAGAACTCATTTCAGTTTAACAGTTCTTTCTCCTTCCACACAGCATGTCTCTGGAAGAATTCACATGTGGTGCAAACAGATGAGGCAAAATCAGTGTCTGTTTTGAGGTACCCAATCGTGTCTGGATTGAAGGAACCCTTCAGTTTATTTTTCAGTGTACCTTCTCAACATGTTTAAGTGTTTCTTTAAGTGTCTTACCGCTTCACCTCCGTTTTAAGCTAGGTTATGGTGCCTTGATTGAGGTAGCTTTAAAGTTTAATTTCAGGGTATCCATTTAATCAGTTTCAGGGTACCCGATAAAACTGTTCACCCTTTCGAATCTCTTTCAAGGTACTCAGTAGTGTCTGGTTTAAGGTACCATTAAATATGCCTTTACAGCTACCATCTAAAATCTGTTATCTATTTATTTGTGTCTTTTTATTGTGTCTTTTACCCAGTGTTTAAATATATAATGTATGGTCTGTTTTAAGGTACCCTTTAGAATATTTTTCGATGTACTCCCTAAAATCTGTTTGGGGTTTTTCCTGTTCTTTATTTTAATGTCTGTTTTCAGGGTTTTTTTGTGTCTGTTTTAAGGTACCCATTACTTCAGTTTTAAGGTCTGTTTAATGGTACCCTGTAGTATTTTTAATTTCTTTAACTCTGTCTGAAGATAAGATGAACCGTCTGTTTTATGGTACCCTTGTATTTATTTCAGGGGACACTTTAATTAAGTTTCAAAGTACCCTCCTGCCTCTGTTCAAATTATATTTAGATGAACCCTTTCACCTCTGCAAGAGGTTCTGGATTCCAGGGTCTGTTTCATGGTACCTTTTTGATTCTGTTTCAAGGTTCCCTGTAGAAATGTTGAAGTGTATATTTAGTGTCTTACCGTTTCACTTTGTATAAAACTAGGCCTTTAAAGCTACCTTCTTAAATCTGTCATTTGCCCTCTGTTTAAAGATATGACGTACTGTCTGTTTTAAGGTACCCTTCTGAATGTTTTTCAATGCACTCCCTACTTTCAAGACTGCTTCAATAAACCCTCTTGTAATTATGTTTAGATGAACCCTTTCACCTCTGCAAAAGAGTTCTGGATTCCATTTGAAGGCACCTTTTTGTTTCTGTTTCAGGGTACCTTTTTGTTTCTGTTTCAAAGTACCCTCTAAAAAAGTTTGAGTGTCTCTCTTTGTGTCTTACTGTTTCACTGTGGGGTTTATGGTACCCTTAACAATTTATTTCAGGTTACTCGTTTATTCAGTTTCAGGGTACCCTCAAAAACTGTGCACCATTCCACCTGTGTTTCAAGGTACCCAGTAGTGTATGCTTTACTATGCCATTAAAGCTACCCTCTTAAATCTATTAAAGGGTGTCCTCTTTATCTACCTTTTACCCTCTGTTTAAAGATAAGATGAACTGTCTGTTTTAAGGTACCCTTAAGTGTTTATTTCATGGTTCCCTTTAATTCAGTTTCAAAGTACCCTCCTACCTTTGTTCAATTGATATTAAGATGAACGCTTTCACTTCTGCAAGAGCTTCTGGATTCCAGAATCTGTTTCACGGTACCTTTTAGATTCTGTTTCAAGGTTCCCTCCAGAAATGTTGAAGTGTATTTTTTAGTGTCCTACCGTTTCACTTCGTATAAAGCTAGACCTTTAAAGCTACCTTCTTAAATCTGTCATTTGCCCTCTGTTTAAAGATATGACGTACTGTCTGTTTTAAGGTACCCTTCTGAATGTTTTTCAATGTACTCCCTACTTTCAAGACTGCTTCAATAAACCCTCTTGTTTCTGTTTCAAGTTATCCCTTATCCTTCAAAGTGAACCTTTACTTCTGTTTCAAGGTACCCTTCAATGCACTTTTCGATATTACCCTTTGGGTTCTGTATCAGGGTACGTCTTAATGAATGGTTTAACTTAGAGTTTGGGGTCTGTTTTAAAAAACCTCTCAACATTTGATGAAGTTTAACCTCCAGCACATGTTTTAAGGTACCTTCTGGTACTGTCTCAGGTTACCCTACAGCTTAATGCTTCATTGTGTGTTTCAAGGTAATCGCTGATATGTGTTCCAGAGAGTCTGTTTTAAGGTACCCTCTGCACTGGTTTCTGTTCCCATGTGGTCCAAACTCCTGCCTGATGAAAGTCCGACATTTGACCCTGATTTTTAAACATCTAAGAATGTGAAATGTCTTCTTGGTTTCATTTAGACTTTAGTGCATTTCTTTCTGTGGATGTAAGTTAGAACAGAGCTTAGGAATAACTTGGTCTACGCAGCAGTTAGTGTAAATAAAAAGGAGGCGGGGGACGTGATGAAAGAGGAGAATGGAAAGATGTGGCATAAAAATTACAGGACACAACAGACAAAGAGAAACAGAAAAAAGAGGCTGACAGACACAAAGAGCGCGGGGGAGGTGGAACGAGGCAGCGGGGAGTGGAAGACAAAGTTTGGAAAGCGACTGAGTACAGGGAGGGAGTCGACTTTGCGGGGGAGTCGGTCAGTTCTCCTCTTAGTATCCCTGTCAAAACTTGGCGGGCGTTCAGAAACACACTCAGAGTGTGTGTCTGAGCTTGTATTAATCACAGCGTGGGGACTACAACCCCGTTCACATTCTGGGGATCCGTTCCTGACAAAGAGATTTATTTTAGGTTTGAGGACTTGTTCCTGGGGTTCAGGTTTTGGGGGGGAAACCTACAGGGATGTAACGTGAGTCCATGAAGAGTCCTCCTAAGTGACACAATCAAGTCTAAAGATGCTCTCATGGAAGATCTTGAACCCAACATACTCTCTCAATCACACACACACACACTTACAGTCATACAGTGTGTTACCCCCTGCAGCCCCTGCAGGCGTGCAGCACTGGAGAACAGTGAAACCCAAGCAGAGAGCGTCTCCCAAGGGGGCGGCGGGGCGTAGGAGCCAGATTGAGGCCAGATGTTGCAGATGCAGAACGAGCACACAGGACCAGGATCCATTTATAGGCTCAGGCTGTCTTAATGCACGGCTATACACCGATACAAAACACAACCAAGGCCGTACAGAGCGCCGACTTTATTCAACTGTTGGTCTGTTTCTTGTTTTTGGTGGATGAAACCTTCATTTGGTTTGCAAGTTAGCTTTTGGACCTGGTCTGAATTTGTTGTTTACCTGGTCTGAAGTTGTAGCAGCAGCACAATCACGGCTGGTTAGAGGCTCTAAGGGAGTTAGATATGTTAAAATATCTGTGCAAATAAGAAGCTTTAAGGAAGTTAATCTGATGAATGAGAAATGGCCTTTTGTAGATGCTTTAAATTTCAAATTTTTCTGCAGGAATCATGTCAGTATATTCAGACATGCATGACTTTTACTAACAGGTCTTAAATCTCCTTACTCCCATGCCCGACTGATGTGACATGACACAGAGGAAAAGTGCTGACTTTGCCGTTCTAAGCATGACGTGTCAGGGAGGTCTCTTCCTGGGAAAAACCCTGTTGCACAGTCAGCGTGATGCGTTCTCATGTCGGATTTGTCGTAAACAGAAGAAGAAGATGTAGGGAGTGATGAAATGAAAGGTAATGCAGCAAACAGACAAAGAGGAGAATTGCAATCATCCTTTGGCTGTCCACCAGGATTACGTAAACAAACTGAAAGCAAAACATCAAATGAAAGAGGAGTTAAAAGAAGAGGAAGAATTTGAGAATTGAGGGTCATACTTATCGTGCATCACAGGAGCTCCTTGTTCTCGAAGGCCTGGAGGGGTGAGCAAGGGAGTGTTTCCACCATGAGCAGAGCACTTTGCAGCATTTAGCAAGTTACAGTGGCAAGGACAAACTTCCTTTAACAGGCAGAAACCTCCAGCAGGACCAGACTCATGTTAGACACACATCTGCTGAGACCGTGTTGGAGAGAGGGATAGAGGGAGATGAAGAGAGAGAGAGAGATGATAGTGGGGAGACAGAGAGTAGTAGTTGTAGCAGCTGGAGTCTGGCACGTCCACAGCAGCAGAGATCCAGAGGAACCTACGAGACAAGGGAGCTCAGGGACTCCAGAAAGGTCTAAGAAAAGAGAGAAGAGAGGGAGACCAGAAGAAAGAAAAAGAGGAGAATAAATGGTGAAGGAAAGGATAGAAGGAAAGAACAGGATAAGAAAAGGAGACATAAAGGATGAAGAAACATGGAAAGAACAAAGAGAGAAAGAAAGAAGAAAAGAGAGAAGTGAAGAAAGGAAGAAAGAAAGAATGAATAAAAGATAGAAAGAAAGAAAGCAGAAATGAAAAGGGAATGAAAGAATTAAAGAAAAGGAAAGAAAAAAGAGAAAAGAAAGGTGAAAAGAATGAAAGAAAGACAAAAAAAGAAAGTAGGAATGAAATAAAGATGGAAAGAAGAATAGAAAGAATGAATAACAGACCCAAAAAAGGAATCTACGGCAGAGATCCAGAGGAACCTACGAGACAAGGGAGCTCAGGGAATCCAGAAACGTCTATCCAATCAGTCATGACTTGGACTAAGTGTGACTTCCCAAATCTACCTAAAGATATGACATTCAAAGAAAGTCCCATATGGTCTAGCGGTTAGGATTCCTGGTTTTCACCCAGGCGGCCCGGGTTTGACTCCCGGTATGGGAACAGTCTTTAACATTTGCAGCTACCTTACATGAGTACTCTCATTTCTGTCATCCTCAATGCAAGAGGGAGAGATGATGGTGGGGAGACAGAGAGTAGTAGCTGTAGCAGCTGGCCGTCTGTTGCAATGATCCAGAGGAACCTACGGGACAAGGGAGCTCAGGGACTCCAGAAAGGTCTATGGTTAGTAACTTTAATGGAACAGGCAGAGTTAAAGTGAGAGACAGGCAGAGAGAGGGAAAGACAGGATCCCAGTGTGTCAGTCTAAGCCTATAGCAGCATAACTAAGACCTGGTCCAAGCCTGATCCAGCTCTAACTATAAGCTTTATCAAAAAGGAAAGTTTGAAGCCTACTCTTAAAAGTGGAGAGGGTGTCTGCCTCCCGGACCCTGACTGGTAGAGGATTCCAAAGGAGAGGGGCCTGATAACTGAAGGCTCTACCTCCCATACTACTTTTAGAGACTTTAGGTACGATGAGCAGGCCTGCATGTTGGGAGCGTAGTGTTCTAGATAATATTTTAAAATTTTAACTTAGGGTTTATTGATGTCCTCATATTCCTGTCTTCTCATATGACCTCAGCCTCCAGATGTCAGAGTCTTTATTAAGCCATGTGTGATTTTATTTGAACCATGACAGCGATGATGAATGGTCAAATAAAAAACAAGCTTTGTTTTTAAGGTCTCCAGCGGTTAAAGGTTAACTATGCGATTAAAAGAGGAACAATCAAAAACAAATGTGACTGACTTTTATATCGACCGCTCTGTTCAGATTTCTGATCTCTGTCCAAGAAGTGACAACGTGACGTCTCTGTTATCCAGACTGTCGTGAAAATATATTTCAGTTAAAATCAATGTTAAATCTCAATGTGAAATGTTAAATCTAAATGTGACATGTTATAATATTATATCAGCTAAATATTTAGGATGCAGAGGAACATTTAACCTTTAAATTTAACATTTAGATTTAACATTAAGATTTAACATTTAGATTTAACTTTTATATTTAACATTTAAAATTTAGATTTAACTTATAACATTGAGATTTAACATTTAGATTTAACCTTTAACATTTAGATTTAACATTTAGATTTGAAATGTAACATTTAGATTTAATCTTTAACATTTAACATTTCACATTTCACATTTATATTTAACCTATAACATTGAGATTTAAAGTGTAACATTTATATTTAACATTTAAACTATATACAAATTTTATATTTAACATTTCAGATTTATATTCAACATTTCAGATTTATATTTAACATTTATATTATATTTAACATTTAGATATAACATTTAGATTATATTTAATTATTTTATTTAACATTTCAGATTTAAATGTAAGATTTAGATTGAACATTAAACATTAAGATGAAACAATCAATAATTAGGTTTAACATTTAAAATGTTTATTTATATTTAACATTTATATTTAACATTTAAATGTATATTATATTTAACATTAAGACTTTACAGTGATTTTTTTATTGAATATATTTGTCTTGACAAAATTAAAGTGAAAGATCACAAATATTTCTCTAAATGTGATTTTAAAAAAGTGACTTTTAAAAATTCACATTGCGTTTTTATGAAGTTTTGGATCTTAATGTGGGGAAATGTTGTATTTTCAGTGTGCACAGTTTAGCATTCTGTTATTTTAAACGTGTGTTTATGAGTTTGTTTTCTCCTCTCTCAAATAAACTCAACTGAAGTGAAACAAAGAGACTCATCAGGAGGAAGAAATGTCAGGGACGTCTTCAGATGTTTCAACAGCCTGATATCTTTTTGTTCCATGAGTCAGTAATCAGGAGCAACAAGAGTTCAAGGCCTTGAAGTTTAGTTTTTCCTCTTCTTGTATAATCTGAATTAATCTGCTGCTGCTCAGAGATGATAAATATTCCTTCATATAAGAAGTTAAAACTAAAACTTGAAGTTTATTCTCTATAAATCGCAACTAGAGTCCCATACATGCCAGTCTCCAGCCTGTGTGCCCCTCTGTGCCCCTCTGAGCACGTTCACAAACTTCATATCTGATCATATTGTGATGTAAACTGTGTTTTTCTCACGGTGGAGCTCAGAGCAGAGATCTGTGGCACAGATACGCGCGCTCACAATAACCTGAAAGGCTATCTGTGTTTTCACAGAGCAGAAATGAAACAATCATCTCTGCAGGAGAAACTCAGAGAGGGAGAGTCTCTGCAGGCCGGCCCCGCCTCCTCCACCACCTCCTCCTCCTCCTCCTGCTGCTGCTGCTGCTGCCCGCACAGGACGGGGAGGGTAGAAGTGAAGGAGTCAGCCCTCTGCCATTGTTCTTGCTTTGGAGGTCTGGGAACGGGACGGGACGGCGCTGGTCGGGTACCGGACTGCGGGTCTGTCGTTATGACGGGCTCCGGTCCGAAGCTCGGCGTGCTCCTGCTGCTGGCGGTTCTGCTGCAGACTGTGGTCGTCACCATCACCGTGCTGCACTTCACCACGGCTCTCAACTCGGTAAGCAACAAGTAAAAGGTTCGGACTGGAGGGCTGGAGGGCTGGAGGAGACGCGCTATGGGGGGACTTTACGCATCACCGCGCGGTGCGTAACGCGAGACGGAACGCAGTTATTACAAAACGAGACTTTTAGAGGACTTTGAAAACTTCTCTGTGATTCCTTCAGACTTCTGTTAGTAGACTAACCCCTGACAGCTTGATTCAGAGACTGAGAAATCATGTCCATGCCCTCTGGTTCTGCTGCTGCGCTCCAGGGCACACGTCTACACTGGAAAAAATGCCCCTCCAAAAACTAGAAAAAACAACTTCTTTCATACTTTTACTTTGAAATAAGCAAAAAAATCTGCCAATAGCAGAAGTGAAAATTTTCTTGGTAAGATTTCTTAAAATAAGACAAACTGTGATCTTAAAATTAGCAGGGAAAACTTATTTTAAGTAATATTTCACCAGTATTTTAAAGCTTAGTGTCTCAGAATAAGACAGGAATGATAACAATTAGGAATTTTTCACTAAAAAAAAAAAATTCTGCACTAAACTTCTTCATTTGAGATATATTCACCTTAATTTGAGTTGTATTATAGCAGCACTTGTCTAGGTTTAAGACCATCTTGTACTTGAAATAAGATGACAAAGTTGAATTGTCTCATGTTGAGATATAATGTTTTCTCATAGTGAGCTGGATATACTAATATTCAGTCATGTTGTTCTTTAGGAGAAGCCAGCTGTGCTCTAAAGGAGCTGTTTCATTGTGTGCATGGAGTTTGAGGATGGATATTTTTAAGAAAGAAAGAAGAAAGGTACTTTATTATTAATCCCCAGGGGGGAAATTCAATTTTTTCCATTCGTGCTATTTTTTTGGGACATTCTACACACACAGTTTTTGGTATATACATACAATCATGCACACACATGCAGTGAACATGCTTAGGGAGAGATGTCAGAGTGAGGATGCTGCCATCAACCAGTGCACCCCGAGCAGTTGGGGGTTCAGTGCCCAGGCAAGTGAACCAGCACCTCTCCAGCCACCAGTCCACTTGCCAAGCTTTGTCCATACTGGGACTCAAACCAGCGACCCTTTGGTTCCCAAGCTACTGCTACTGCCTCCCCTGATTTAGAAGAAACAGTGCCTGAAAACTGAAACCCACCTTTAGAAAAACAACTGCTCTTTCTCTCTTTCTTTCTTTCTTTCTTTCTTTCTTTCTTTCTTTCTTTCTTTCTTTCTTTCTTTCTTTCTCTCTTTCTTTTTTTCGTTCATTCGTTCATTCGTTCCTTCTTTCTTTCTTCTTTCTTTCTTTATTTCCTTTCTTCTATTCTTCTCTATTCTTTCTTCTTTGTTTCATTCTTTCTTTCTTTTCTGTATTTCTTTCTTTCTTTCTTTTTCTATTTCTGTATTTCTTTCTTTCTTTCTCTGTTTCTGTATTTCTGTATTTCTTTCTTTCTCTTTCTCTCTTTCTGTATTTCTTTCTTTCTTTCTTTCGTTTGTTTGTTCCTTCTTTCTTTCTTTCGTTCATTCGTTCTCTCTTTCTGTATTTCTGTATTTCTTTTTTTCTCTCTTTCTCTCTTTCTGTATTTCTTTCTTTCTTTGTCTTTCTTTCTTTGTCTTTCTTTCTTTTATTCTTTCTTTCTTTCATTCTTTCTTTCTTTCATTCTTTCTTTCTTTCTTTTATTCTTTGTTTCTTTGTTTCTTTGTTTCTTTCTTTCTTTCTTTTATCAATGGAGCTGTTTTCTGATAGATTAATAAAAGTCATTTCCTTAAATCAAGTAAAGTGTTTGTCTTAAATCAAGATTATCCGTCTTCTACAAATAAGATCTCAGTTTGAAAAATGTCTGAAATGTTAAATAAACCTTGTTTCTTCTAAATTAAAACTCAAAACAAGATCATTTCAAGATTGTTTGACTGAACAAGATATTTAAGATGTCTTAAAACAAGTCCCTCTATCTCGCTCAAATGTTCCTTGTTAATTTAATTTATCTTAAATTAAGTGGGAGAAGACATTTAGACTAAAAATGAGAATATTTCACTTGGTAAGATTTTGAGTTTTTGCAGTGTAATCCTCGTCTTTTTCACACAACACGCTTCAGGCTACTTTTACTACTCCTACAGCAACATCTACACAAAACAACTTCATGCACTGACACACTTTAGTTGCAAACGCAGTAAACAACAGGGCATAAGGAAGTAATGAGTCCTGGCAGCAGCAGCAGCAGCAGCAGAGGTGAACTGCAGTTATGTTTTATGATTAGCTGTGATTATCAGGACCAGTTTTCACAGAGCTGCATGTGCATGCGTGTGTGCATGCGTGTGTGTGTGTGTGTGTGCGTGTGCGTGTGTGTGTGTGTGTGTTGGACTCACTCTGCTTGTTTTACTGAAGCCAGAGTCCCTTGGTTACCTGGATCCAGTCCAGCTCAGCTCTCAGTCTGTGTTTACAGGAGTTAATCATTAGAGCAGCAGCGATATACGGGAGGATGAAACATAAACAGATACAAAAGAGAAGGAGAGGAGTTTGTGTTGAATCAGGAGGAACTTCAGGACAGGGTTCGAGATATAAAAGATGTTTCCTCTTCATGTGAGAAGTTGTGAAAATACAGATCAGCTCAGGTGGAAAGTCAAAGCCATGAATACCTTCTCAGGGTGTGAATGACGAGGAATCGAAAGAGACTCTGCCTCTAATTGTTTAATGATCCTCTCTGCAGATGAAGGAGACGTTTGCCAGGAGCAGTGTTTCGTGTCTGACGGGCGCCGACCTGCAGAGCATCACGGCTGTCCGAGGGGATCCGTGCTGGCAGGTCACCCAGCAGCTTCACCTGCTCATAGAAAAGGTACAAACCTCTGCGCTTCTTCAAACCTGAACCTGATGATATCTGTCACTTTGAAGCTGCATCCAGCATTACATCAGCGCCACTCAGCCCAGAATGACCTCCACCTATCAGTATTTGTGCATCAGATTTAATGACTCATTGATTGTTTGGCCAGCTGCTGAGATTTTTGGCGTTCAGAAAGCAATTTTCTTCTCCCTGGTCTGCTGTGGATCAAAAACCCCCCACCCACTGGAGTTTGGAGACATTACTTAATCCCTCACACTTCATCTGTAAAGACCAACAAAGCTCGTAGTAATACTCGGAGGTCTCTGGTGTTATCAGAGTCTGGACAGTTGGGAGTTTTACAGTGAGTTCGACATAAGGTCCCTCCCTGGATGACAAAGCATGTTGATTAAAAACACTGAGCTGCACCTCAGAAATCAAACGTCCAATGTATGGAGAGCAAAACGGGCGTAACACAATCCACTGTGATGACATCTGAGCTCCCACTGGGGACAATTTAATGATGATTCATTCATCTCTATGAACAGATATCTTAGGACTAGGATCAGGAGTTCAGATGAAATAAAATAAAATCAATACAGTAAAATTAATAAAATTAATAATAGTGGAAAGAAAAGTTCAAAATAAGGAAGCGTTAACAAGATCAGATGAATACAAGAAATAAATAGATAAATAAATAATTAAATTAGATAAATATATGTTAAAGCAATGATTAAAATAATAATGAAAATAATTAAAATAATAATTCAGTCCAGGGCTAAAAATAAACTACTCCAAATTAATTTTTTTATATACTTTTTATTTAGTAGTTTTCACACACAAAAGAAACAACAAGGAAACAAAACAAGACAAAACAAAGATGTGGCAGCATGTCAGCATTGGATGAGTTTTCTAACATATATATAAGACTATCTTCTGTAAGTAAACAATGCAGAAACACACTTTAAATAAAATGTACAAAGAGAAAATCTACAACGTCAACAAGAATAAACAGAGAAAAAATAAACAAATATATAAAAAAAAATAATAATAATAATAATAATAATAAATAAAATGAAATAAAAAACATAAATGAAATTTAAATCAGATTTTATTTCAGATTTTATTTAGGCCTGGATCTGTCTTTATTATATATACATATATATGTATATATATATGTATATACCCACCTCCCGCTTTAGTGTTTTCAACTGTTATTTTTCTTCACCATCTGCTTCTAGCTCAAATCCAATGCTCAAGTACACCCATATTTACATTTGTCATTCATCTCTCTTCATGTTATATCAATGTTAGTTATTCTTTTCCATCGGGATTCAAAAATGTCACTTAAATTCCTTATCCTGTGTGTTATCCTTTCCATGTTGTAAATTTCATTGATAGTTGCTTTCCATTTCGTTATCTGTGGTGGGGTCGGTTTCAACCAGTTTTTAGTCACCTGTTTCATTGCTGATATTCTTAAAATCCTGTACAGGTATTTATCTGATTCAAGAGACAGTGCCTGGGGGATGGTTCCTAAGAGCAGGTGTTGTGGACCTACACAAAACTACTCCAAATTAAAAGCTAGATTAAAAAGTTAAGTCCTACTTTTAAAAAAACTCTCTTCCTAAGACTAATTTTTACAGACTTGCTTTTATGTGACTCCCACTTTTTTTTTTTTTTTTTTTTACGTTTTATTGATTTTGTACATAAACAACAATGAACATGAAGACCTATAGACAAGTACAAAGACTTCGGGGGGAAAGTAAAGACTTACATAAAGAGACTGGTAGACACCACCAGAAAAAAAACAAATAGGAAAATAAACAGATGAGTGTCAATCACAGTCCAAGCAGAGATCACCTAAAATCCGGTCTGATAGTAGAGACATATGAGATCCATTTTTGCCAATTTACAATAAATACCTCCTTTTGTGTTCTTAAATTAAAAGTAATTCTTTCCATCACAAAGATACTGTACACAATATCAATCCATTCATCCACATTGGGGGCCTCCCTCTTCAACCATTTCTTTGTTATAGATTTCTTACAGGCCACTAGTAATATTCTCAGCAAGTATTTATCTCTGTTCCTCCAATCTAGTTCCTTTAGATCAACCAGATACAACAGATTGAAACATAAAGTTATTCTTGTTGAAAAGACAGTCTCTAGGATCTGATGTATGCGCAACCAAAATGGGTTCACAACGGGGCAACTCCAAAATATATGATAGTGGTTCGCCTCTTTACTGCCGCAGCATCTCCAACACTCTGTCTGGCTGGAATATGATTTCTTCTGATATGGAGTACAGAAATGGATGACATTTTTCCACGTAAATTCTCTCCAAAGTGGGGAATTTGTTGACTCCCACTTTTTAACAGCTTTTTATTTTTATTTATGTATTTCTTATTTTACTAATTAATTTGAATTATTCATTTGACTATTTATTGTTTTTTGTTCTTTATTTTTAATGTATTATTTTAATGTTCTTATCTATCATTTTATATTTTCTCTCATGTGATGTCATTATGTAATACATTATTTATTATTATTATTATTATAATTATTTTAAAACCTCTAACAGTGATTTATTACTCTACTGTTTCATCACTTTATTCTTTTTAATCTTTTACATTATATTTTGTTTTTGCATCGTTAAAGTTTCTACTCATCTGTTCGACGCTGTGCTGCAAAAGCAAATCAGCGTTTAGATTTCCTGACCTCCTTGAATGCATCACAAATGATTAATTCAACAGTCATTTTAAAGGTTGTTGACTTGACAAAGATTAACGTGATATAATGATGTTATTTCAGCAAACTGGAGAGACATTAACTACAAGAAATGTGGTTTCTTTCTGGGTTTGTACCCTCAGGGTGAAGACATTCTGCTTACAGTGAAACTGAGACCCACCAACATATTAACGAGTGCTTTATTTTGCAGACATAACTGGAGGGGTGACTTTGCTTTTAATGTGAACACACACTCATTATTTGTTTGATTAGTGGGAATTAATGACATGTTTTTAGTTGAAATCTTTTCATGAGCAGTCATGGACTCAGAACTAAAAGAAGAGAAAGAAAACGGAGACTAGAGGAGACATGACTCAACTTATTCTTATTCATAAAATAATATAAGACTAAAACAGATAGAGGAAAGAAATATGAAAATACTTAATAATACAATTAAAAAAAATCATTACATATCATACAATAGAAATAATAATTCAAAATCAGATAAATGCCAGAAAAAAATGATAAATAATGATATTAAATCCATAAAATAAAATCAGGAAATATTTGAAAAATGAAATAAAATGATTATAATAAAATCCAGCAAATAAAATAAGATAACTACCAGAAAAAATAAATAATTCTAATAAATCAATAAAATCAAATCCCTAAAATCAAATCAGATAATGTAAAAAAAAATCATTACAATAAAAGTAATAAAATAAAATAAAATAAATTCCAGAAAATTAAATACAATCATTATAATAAATAAATTAGATTAAATAAGTATAATAAAATCAACAACAACAATATCAGACTAATAAATAAAATCTTTATAATAATATATCTAAAATCAAATCAAGTAAATACCAGAAAAATTAAATTAAATCATTATAATAAAATCAAGAAAATAACTTCAGATAAATATCTAAATAATAACACTAAATAAGATAGAATAAAATAAAAATGCTGCTGTAATAATTGTAATAATGTTTAATATGCAGCCCAGGATTGAGAAGAAATAAGGTAATTGCAGGAACAAGGAAGAGATCTCTCAGTAATTATTAATGTTTTCATCATGGGGAGATTCCTGAGCTCTGAACTCGAGCTGCAGCAGAAAAATGCTGAAATGATCCAAATCAGAGTCTGCAGACGCACAATGAGCTCCTTCATAGCTGGAGATGAGATGTGATCCGGTGTGGTTTAATCAGCACAGGAATGTGTTCACCTGCCCGGCTCTCATATTCACACACACACACACACTCACATACACTCACACACTCACACACTTGCACAGAACAGAAGTCGGTCCTCCTCCTTCACTCTGAGTTTTTATGTTTGTTCAGGTTCTCCTCCCCTGAGTCCCCGCTCTGCTCTCTTTAAAAACACAGGCCGGGTATTTTCTGACTCGTGATTAAATTTAGTTCAGAACACAAACATGACGCTGACCCACATCATGGTTCTGTTTTCTTGACCCAGGACGAAGGATGATACACATTTCACGGTGCTGTGAAGCTGATTGTTATATGTTGTTATGATTCTCCTGCTTTTATTATAACAAACATATCCGTGACATCACTTATAAAAACAGGGAGACATTATGAAGCATGGAGGTAACTGCATGAGTGTGCACATGTGGAAAATCAAACTAGCTCTAACATATGATTTATGAAGCCATGCATGCACACAGATTGCAGATCAGCAGGTTTGCATTATAAATCTCTGGGCATGGACTCATCATGGGTTTTATTGCCCTCTAGTGACACCAGGGGGCGCTGTACTCATCGTTAAACAAGTTAATCTTTAATTTTAAGATAGAGGTATGAGATATGAGCTCGATTATTAACTCTAAAGCTTCTAAATCAAGCATTTCAGAGGATCACCAGAGTCAGCAAAGTTTACAGTCTCAAATCCTTCAAAGTCTTTGCAAAAACTAACGACTGATCAACAAACTGACGGCCAAACAAGGAGCATTTTAATATAAGTCCTACTTCTCTTGACTGAATGTGGGTATCTGGTTTAGAAATCAGTCCTCATGGAGATGTGACATATTTGAAAAAGAGATCATCATTATATTTAATTTTATTAAAATTAATTAATTGAATTGAAATGATCTTATTTAGTTATTTAAGTTATTTCATATTATTTAAATTATTTTATATTATTTACATTGTATTATTTTATTTAAAATATCTTATTTTATTTAAATTATATTATTTAATTAAATTATTTTATATTACTTAAATAATCTTATTTTCTTTGAATTAATTTTTAATATTGAATTTATTGTATTTTTTTCAAACTATTTTATATTATTTCAATGATCTTGATTTATTTAAATTATTTGTGTAATTTGTGTAATGTATAACTTACATTTTTTTTAAACTATTCTAATTATTTAAATTATTTTATTTAATCTAAATTGTCTTATTGTATTTAAATGATCTTATTTTATTTCAATTATTCATTTTAGTTAAATTATCATATTGTCTTCAAATTATCTTATTTTATTTAAATTTTTTTTATTTAATCCTGTTATTTTAATTGAATTATTTCATTTAAAATATTTTATTCTATTTTATTTATAGTATTTGGTTACTTTTCGTTTACTATATCTATTTCTATTACTTATATAATATTTAAATTCTCAATATTTTTTATTATATAAAGTATTTAATTTGATTATATTTACTTATTTTCTTTAGTTAGTTTTTGTAATGAAATATTTGTGCATGAGATCTGTCTGTGAGTCTAAAGGCTGTTGGCTGAGTCTAATAAAAAAGGTAAAAAATGAAATATAAAGCAGATCATTCACCTTCTGCAGCCTTCACTGAAATGCAACCTCTCCAGTGAGACTCTTTCCTCTTCTTACATTTCCAGTTAGTCAGAGAAAATAACTGCTGTGGGAAAACATCCCTTTTCATTCAGCGATGTGTTGTTTCCTTTCCTCCCCCGTGCTCGCCTGTTCTTCATGTTTTTCCAATTTTATCATAAGTTTCAGTCGTGAACACATCCAGAGTTCACTCGGGCGTAGTAAATCGTTTTCATCAGTTTGGCAGAAGTTGAATCTTTTGGGGTCGAAACATTCGAGTGAAAGAACGAGAGAGAGAGGAGGGTTTGATTACCAGGAGAGGATCTGTTACCGACCTCCTTTCCTTTCACCTCAGGGAACTTTCTGATCCTGCTGTCAGCACGGTTACAGCTGACGGCTCCTTTGGGCATACCGTGTTTATTTGTTGTTTTCTCTGCTTCATGAAATCATGTGGGTTTTGTTTATTTCTTACGTCTGGAGTTGATTTTGTTATTGCTCCATGTTTTTGGCCTCCCTGTTAGAACAAAATCCTGACTCTCCTGAGTTTTAAGAAGGCTTTATTTATGCTAGCATCACCGCTAATGCATAAAAAACATACAGCAGTGTGTTCTTAAAGCTCCTGTGAGGGTTTTTAACTGGTTAGGAAATTAAATGTAATATTGATGCCAGATTGTTTCTACTAGGACAAGGTAGACAAGTACTTAGCTTTGACCACAGGGGGCGCTAAAGTCAACACAACCTAAAGTTACTTATAGTAGCTTTAATTCAATGTTTTGTTGTTTCTCCTGCAGTCTCTGTCACAGCGTTACCAGAGGCAGATTTCAACAGCAGTAAGAGGTAAGAGAACACGTCTTTAATCAATCTTTAATGCGGGTTAGACTTCACGTTAAAGCACGATTATAGCCCGGTCTGGGAGACGAAGGGTGTCGGGAACAGACGGCCCTGAAAATGGATCGTCCAAATTCCACCAGATCCGTGTCCGATCCGTGTCCAATCGATCCCAATACTGGATCTGATAGGTTTCTATTCTAGTCAATATGTTAACTTCCACTGGATCCGCTCCATTACGACTCCGTCTCCGATCCGTCACAGCACTGGATCTGATAGGTTTCTATTCTAGTCAATGTGTTAACTTCCACTGGATCCGCTCCATTACGTCTCCGTCTCCGATCCGTCACAGCACTGGATCTGATAGGTTTCTATTCTAGTCAATGTGTTAACTTCCACTGGATCCGCTCCATTACGTCTCCGTCTCCGATCCGTCACAGCACTGGATCTGATAGGTTTCTATTCTAGTCAATGTGTTAACTTCCACTGGATCCGCACCGTTGCGTTCTGGCTGCGTATCTGATCCTGCAGGTTGGAGTCCTCCGGATCAGATACACAAGACTTCTATTTTTGCCTGATGCTGGAGCACGACGCATCAATCTCAACAGAGCAGATGGAAAATCTGACACAGTGACCATCGTAACACACAGAACGACTGCGTAGTCTGACCTCCTAAGACGAGGATTTAAACGCCCCGAACTCCAGACTGTGCAGAACTCAGCTGCCAGGGGTTTGACCCCAAACAAAGAAACACGAGTGTTGCTTTAGCTAATTTTCACTCCCTCTCAGTTTGTTTTGGAAAAGATTTCAACGTTTTTTCAATGAATCCCTTTGGCAGAGGATTAAAGGGGAGAGAGTTTGCATCGAGGGCGCCGAGGGTCTGAAACAATCTGCCGGAGGAAATCGGAGATCTCCTCTAAATCCCATAAAACAAACTGTGAGCGGAGAGCTTTACTCCTCATTGGAAAAAGAGTCTGAAGTTTCCTTTGGCTGTCTTTAATTTCCCTTAAAAATATGTGTTTGAGTCTCTTCCTCAAGAAGTTAATCAGTAACTCTTTAAAAGGAGTGTGATGATACTGTAGCACTTCAAATACTTCTGTTTCAATCACAGACGTGTAAAACTGAACCGCATTTCTAAAACGTGTACTCCTCTCTTCCTGTCAGATGAGGTGTCCAGAGTGCTGCCCTCTCTTGTGATGGTGGACAGGGCTTCACCTCGCCCCAAAGTTGCAGCCCATGTCACCGGCAGCTTTGTGCCCAAACTGGAGCACGAGGGAGGAGGTGAGTCCTGCAGAGATCAGACAGTGGTGGTGTTCATTCATCAGTTTTCTCTTCTACTGACTCGCCTCCCATCGTCCCATGTTGTGTTTATCTTGTGCTAATTGTGTGTTTGTGTGTTTTTGGGTTCAGCTCCGGTCTCTGCTGGACGTCGGGTTCAGGGACAGAAGATTTCGTGGTGGGAGGGACAGAAGGGGCTCGCCTTCCTGCAGGATGTCCAGCTGGTGGACGGGGAGCTGGTGGTGCCGCAGCCTGGTCTCTACTACGTCTACGCCCAGACGTACTTCAGACACACCCACTCCCTGGAGGAGGAGGGCGAGGAGGGCGAGGAGGCGGAGGACAGGGGGAAGCCTCTGCTGCAGTACGTCTATAAAAAGGTAGAGATCGTGGCAGTCTTTGCGTGCTTTTATTGTTCTTGAGTTGTTTTCTGGTGTTTTTTTTAATGATTCCTGAAGGTTTGTCTGTTTCTTTGCACTCGCCTCAATTCTGTCAACGCTGGAAGACGTATCATCATGATGTTCTGGTCTAACCCTCATATCATAACGTATCATATCATAACATATATCGTAACATATATCGTAACATATATCGTGACATAATTTCCTAACGTATTATATAGTATCATATCACATCGTAACGTATGGAATCATAAATAATCGTAACAGATATTATTGTAACGTATCATATCCTATTTAATAAGTATCGGTACAGTACAGTATCGTAACAGTTTGTAATATATCATAACGTATCATATCGTAAAAGTTTGTAATATATCGAAATGTATCATATCGTAACGTAATATATCGTAACCTATCATATCGTAACCTATCATATCATAACCTATCATATCATAACGTATCATATCGTAACGTATCATATCGTAACGTATCATATCATAATGGATCGCATTGTGATGTGTCATATCTTAACATATCATATCATAACGTATCATATCTTAACGTATTATATCGTAAGGTATCGTATCATATCGTAACGTATCACATTGTGACGTATCATATCTTAATGTATTATATCGTAACGTATCATATCATATCGTAACGTATCATATCGTAACGTATCATATCGTAACGTATCATATCGTAACGTATCATATCGTAACGTATCACATCGTAATGTATAATATCATATCGTAACAGTTTGTAATATATCGTAACGTATCATATCATAACGTATCATATCGTAACGTATCATATCGTAACCTATCATATCTTAACGTATCATATCGTAACCTATCATATCTTAACGTATCATATTGTAACGTGTCATATCTAAACGTATCATATTGTACCGTATTAAATCGTAACATATTATATTGTAACTTTTTATATCATAACGTATCATATCGTAACGTATCATATTGTAACATATCATATTGTAACATATCATATCGTAACGTATCATATTGTAATGTATCGTATTGTAACGTGTCATATCGTAACATATTTTAACGCATCATATTGTAACGTATCATATCGTAACGTGTTATATCATTACTCATCATATCGTAACTTATCATATAGCGTATCGTAACGCATCATATCGTAACGTATAATATCAGACAATAACCTAATGTATCAACGTAATGTATCACATTGTGACTGATCATATCGTTATGGATCCCACGGTAACGTAACATATTGTGATGTATTATATCGTAATGTATCACATCGTATCATATCGTTATATATATCCTACTGTTTCATAGTCTAATGTATCGTGACATTACATAACATAACTTAGGCTAACGTAACCTTAATTAACATCATGCAATGTAATGCATAGTTAAGTTACAATGCATTACAATAATTTACGTTAAGTTACTTTATGATATCATACGTTTTGATGTGATGCATTACAATAAGTTACGTAACGTGTCTGATCTTAACTTATCATATCATTAAGTAACGTAACTCAAAGTAACTTAAGATAATTGTAATTGTATTGTAATGCATCCTATTGTAACTTAACGTATTAATTAGTGTCGTGTCAAGTTGTTTGGAAAAGTCCTCAATACCTGTTTGTAAAAATGTTGTTACAAGTTTTGCAGAAAAGTTTTTATAACAAAAAGAAAGCAACTTAAAGGAGCGGCAACAATCTTTTAGTTTGTGTGGAGCAGAAGAAGAAGAACTTAGTGACGTACTTTGTGCAGAAGAAGACGTTAGAGGGAAAACCAGCTAACACGTGGAGACAATGAGGAGACGCGTACGGGGAAAAAACTCTGCTCAGGGGACGATTAACAAAAGACAACGTGTTTAAACGGTCTCTATCTCGCCAATGACACGAGCATTCATCTGCAAGTCATTCTGAGATGGTTTCTATTAATGTGTTTGTGTATTAAAGGAGCTGCTAATCAATTGGGACATCATAATATTGCTTTAGATCCTGCGCACAGATGGGTTACAGATGTTAGCTTTCCAGGACTCACAGAGAGCTCCTTGTGTTTTATGTTTTATGTGTTACTACGTATCACAGCAGAGAAATGAAAGCTTTGTAGAGTTCTCTGAATTGAATGTTTAATAATGCTGATTTAAACTCAGGTGGATGTGTCAGGTGACTTCAGATTCACCCTAAAGAGTGCTGCTGCTCTTATTGGAGGAGCACCAACAAGTTAACTATCACTGAAGGATGAAATAGAGGATAAAGGAGAAATTATCACTTCTTTTCTGAATTATGACCCCATTAGTTCATGGAACCACGTTGTTGTTTTATCTGAGCTGTGGTCCGTATTAAAAGTGACAATCTAAAACATTCCTATTGTACATTTTTGGACTGGCAGTGAAAGCAGAAACACTCGCCAAGAAAGTTTTTATTAATCCTAATAAAATTCAAAGGATTAAAGCAGATTATCTTTATTGTTTTCATATTTCTAAAAAGATGTGGGTGTTGCTGCATGGTCTGAATTAGTTTGAGTTATGGAAGCTGTGAATGCTGACCTCAATTTGAAACCTTGAATGCAGCATAAGTTTCTCCACCTCATTTACGCTCACCTCTCCTTCTTCCTCCAGGTGAGCTCCTACCCGGTCCCCATCCTGCTGATGAAGACTAGCCGAACCTCCTGCTGGTCCCGGGGCTCCCAGTTTTCCCTGCACTCCGCCCACCAGGGGGGGCTGTTCCCGTTGAACAGCGGCGACCGCCTGTTCGTCACTGTGACCAACGCCTCTGCAGTGGACATGGACGAGAAAAGCAGCTTCTTTGGGGCGTTTCTCATCAGCTAGACGTTAAGAGACTCGACCACTGGATCTATGAACCCCTCACTTGTGATGGATGATCTGTCCGGTGACGCATCGAGACTCCTCCTGTGAATGAACCCCAAAAAAAGTGAAAAACTGTGACTCATTTGGAAGTCGGACTTCCTTCTCTTGCAGGATCACAAACCACAAGAATCAGAAACACTGGTTTCATCGGTAGAGTCGAGCTCCAAGTAAATGTTTCAGGGTTTAAAAGTTCAATCACAGTTTGGATTTAGAGACTTAAATTTAAAGTCACAAGAAAAAGTATTTTTAAAGTAAACAAAGAAGGACCCAAAAGCCAATCTACGCCAGGAACGCGCAAGATTAACAGTTCCTTCTGCAAGTTTTGAAACATTAGACGATGTTACACTAGCCACCAACCATTGAGACCACAAACTCTTAAGGAGAATGTTTCCTGGGATAAAGAAACCCAGGAGAAGTAAAGTCCTACTCACACAGACCTCTTCTGAAACAAGCGTAGTCGCCCCCTGCTGGCTGTAATCGAGAATGCAGGTTTAAGGCACTCTAAATTGGCTTCCTTTCCAGACCCTGACTTTACTTTAAGTCTGCAAAACCGTTGTTGCTCGTTGTTTCGTTTTCTTACGCTGATGATTCGTGTTCAAGCAAAGGTGTAAATATTTGATGACGCTTTGTATTTTTGATTTTTTGATAAGCTTCAAATTCGTGGTGTGGATTTTCTAAGACCTCTGTTCTACTCTTAAATTATCCATGTTTTCTTAAAAGTTAATGTTTTAGTCATTTTTTCTAGGGATGTCCCGATCCGATTTTTTAATATTGAATATTTTCCGATACCGAGTCCCGATCCAATGCTTGTGTTTGCCTAGATCATAGTTGCACAAGAGATAAGAGAGTTGAGCTGCACACTGTTTTTTTTCCTTTAACAAAAAGAAGTAATTTAAAAAATACCTAAAATGTGTCTTATGTAAATTCGATTTAACTTAATCCAGCTAGCATTGTTGTAAAACTCTGTTTTAAAGCTCTGCTGTATGAGACCAAGAAACTAGTGTGCATGCATTACAGCACGCTTAAATCCGAGGCTGCTCTGAACGATGAATAATGGACGTAGTATCCGTGACGTCACCCATCTGTTTCTGAATCACTGTTTTGAGGCCAATCGGCGGCGGCGGCCATATTGCTGCTGTGGAGCGATTGTGACGTAAAGAGGCGGGCTTTGAGCCTCCTCGCCAACAGCTACAGTGTTCCCGCCTGTCAATCAAGTCAGCTGTGCCTCTCATTGGAAGACTTGTAATCTCAATATCTTTGAAATTACGGCGTTATGAAAAAATTCACCCCCCTCAGTGTGTGCCGATCAAGAAATGAGCTATCCAGACTACACTTGTTTTTTGAACCAGGCTGTAAACATGTTTATTTCTGCTGTAAAGATCGGCTTCTTTGAATTGGTGTGTATGTGGTTTCCTGTACTTCTGGAGCCAGCCTCTAGTGGACGCTTGAGGAACTGCAGTTTTTAGCACTTTCGCATTGAACTCATATTTTTAGACCAGAGGTTGCCGCTTGGTTCTACATCAGTGTCCCATTTATGAGTTTCTCATTATGTAAACACAGTTAAGCAAACTCAGAACTCTCGATTACACTTGTTTATTAGCCTTTAGCTGCAAATTGTATTATCGGATTAAAAATCGCCAAGATCGGCTCGAATCCGACAGTTGAGATCAGGATCAGGACATCCCAAGTTTTTTCCTTTTATTTGATAGGACAGCTGAAGAGAGACAGGGAACGTGTGGAGCAGAGGGCAGGGGAAGACATTAAACTTGCTCTTAAACTACTAGCCCAACGGCACCCCAAATTATCCATGGTTTAAAAGCCGGATCACACTGAACCTGCCCCCGTTTGAACCCTTTTGATAGTCCGAATCGGTGTGGCCTTTGTTGTAACTCCACCACCTCTGTCTCCGTGAATTTTACAGAACATTTCCAAACCCTGCTCCGAGGTTATCAGGCTCTGTGCTGTTTGAGTTGGCAGCCTCTCCTTCAAGCTGTCTCTCCTCCAGCGCGTCCATCATAGCTGTTTTCCAAACGCTGCATTAAAGCCTCCCTGAAGGCTGCAGCCTTGGGGCGTTCATGTCATGTTGGATTAACTGCTGGTTTGATTTTTAAGAAACATCTTGAATATGTTTAATAATTACATTCAAGCAAATTTGGATGATTGAGCGTAAAAGGGTTTTTCCTTGATTTAGGGGAGATCGTTAACGAGGCCGCAGCTCAGGCCTTTAAAAGCTGGTGGCGTCATACAAGAGCTAGATCTACACCACGTCATGAAAGAAGCACTCACTGCAGAACATTTGTAAATAACTCAACACTGATTTTCTCCTGTTCTCTTAGTTTTCACCTGAATGAAAGGATGTTAAGTTTTACTCCATGACCAAACAACATGTAGACTCGCTGATAAAAGAAGCTTTGTTGACTTATTGTGAGGCGGATGTTAACAGAAACCTGAGACTATAATTAAATCAAAAACAGTACCTTATGTTCGGCCTCCTTTTGGACTAAGTGGAAACATCCCTGTGCAGCCGGCCTTCGGACTGAGAACACCTGAAAGGCTTCACAGAGAGTTCAACATGTTGGTCAATTTGGATTGTTTTGCCTGATACACAGAAACTGAATGTGAATGTAAATAATCAGGTTGGTTTGTCTGTAAATATGTGAAATAAAGACGAGTCATAATCCAGATTGTGTTTCAGTAAGGAGCTGAATTTAACTACTCTAAAACCCAACATCAAGACCGGATCAGATCCAGTCCCATCTTCCAGACAGGACTCAGTCTGATCTCATCTTAATCCACCATGAGCAGAGCACTTTGCAGCATTTAGCAAGTTACAGTGGCAAGGACAAACTTCCTTTAACAGGCAGAAACCTCCAGCAGGACCAGACTCATGTTAGACACACATCTGCTGAGACCGTGTTGGAGAGAGGGATAGAGGGAGATGAAGAGAGAGAGAGAGATGATAGTGGGGAGACGGATAGTAGTAGTTGTAGCAGCTGGAGTCTGGCACGTCCACAGCAGCAGAGATCCAGAGGAACCTACGAGACAAGGGAGCTCAGGGACTCCAGAAAGGTCTAAGAAAAGAGAAAAGAGAGGGAGACCAGAAGAAAGAAAAAGAGGAGAATAAATGATGAAGGAAAGGACGGGATAAGAAAAGGAGACATAAAGGATGAAGCAACATGGAAAGAACAAAGAGAGAAAGAAAGAAAGGAAAAAAGAAGCAAAAGAAGTGAAGAAAAGAAAGAAAGAAAGAAAGAAAAGAAGAAGGAAAGATTGAAAGAAAGAAGAAAGGAATGAAAGAAAAAAAAGAGAGTGAATAATAGATCCAAAAAAAGGAATCTACAGCAGAGATCCAGAGGAACCTACGAGACAAGGGAGCTCAGGGACCCCAGAAAGGTCTATGGTTAGTAACTTTAATGGGACAGGAAGTGTTAAAGTAAGAGACAGGCAGAGAGAGGAGAGAGAGGGAAAGACAGGATCCCAGTGTGTCAGTCTAAGCCTATAGCAGCATAACTAGGAGCTGGTCCAAGCCTGATCCAGCTCTAACTATAAGCTTTATCAAAAAGGAAAGTTTGAAGCCTACTCTTAAAAGTAGAGAGGGTGTCTGCCTCCCGGACCCTGACTGGTAGATGATTCCAAAGGAGAGGGGCCTGATAACTGAAGGCTCGACCTCCCATACTACTTTTAAAGACTTTAGGTACGATGAGCAGGCCTGCATGTTGGGGATGTAGCCTTCTAGAGGAGTAATAGGGCGCTATGAGCTCTTTATAGTGGATAGTGGTGAGACAGATAGTAGTAGATGAAGAAGCTGGTCGTCCACAGCAGAGATCCAGAGGAACCTACGAGACAAGGGAGCTCAGGGACTCCAGAAAGGTCTATGGTTAGTAACTTTAATGGGACAGGGAGCGTTACAGTAGGTTATAGGGGTAGATAAAATCCCCTCTGATGAGGGGAGGCGGCAGGCAGGTGGTCACAAAGCGAGAAAGATGCAAAAGGTAGATGATAAACAAACCTGTACTTCCTGTGAGAACCTCAGACGTCCTCATGAAGAGGTTTTGAGGGGTTCTCCAAATCAGGACAAACATGATGAAGCTAAAAGGTTTTCATCCATCCAGATCCCTTCCTCCTGCAGCTGCAAAGCTTTGACATTTAATAGAATCATTAAGAGTTATTACAGATGTTAAATATTCAGCAGAGTTGAGTCATTTCTTCAGTGAAGCGTTTGAAATTTTACAAATATTTATGAGAACGTTGATAAAATAAAAACAACCTGCTCATCTGAAGCGAAGTCCTGAGTCCTGGACCAACAGGTGCCTGTAAAATTAAAGCTCCATGCTGCCCTCTAGTGGCCGAGGTGAATAACGACACGACACTTTTGTAAGATTTTGATTTTCTTTCTTTTTTGTGGAAATATGTTACAGTTATATTACAGGTATTTAAATGCCCCGAGGGAGAACAGAAACTGTTTTGGAGACACCGGAAAACTAACACTAAGAAGTCGACAGCAACTGAACAAGAGACAGAGAAAAGTCCAGACTGGAATCAACAGACTCGACAGACAGGCAGAGAGAGAGAGAGAGAGAGAGAGAGAGAGAGAGAGAGAGAGAGAGAGAGAGAGAGAGAGAGAGAGAGAGAGAGAGAGAGAGAGAGAGAGAGAGAGAGAGGGCTGAACATGACGCCCAACACGTAACCTATGTTAGGAGACGTCCAATAAATACTGCAAATGTTAAAAACGAAAAACGAGCGGAACAGAAACGACGACGGGAACAAGTGTGCTCTCCTTCTTCTTCTTCTTGAGTCCTTTGTGGTGTTTAGCAGCATGTGTGTAGCTTCCAGGCCGCCTGCAGTCAACCAGAGGGTTTCCAACACAAGCAAGAACAAGATCAGAAACGTGTGTGTGTGTGTGTGTGTGTGTGTGTGTGTGTTTGGTGAAGAAGAAGTGGGGACAAAAAGTGCGAGAACACACAGATGATGGAGCAGGGAGTTTCACTTTGATAAAGGTACACGTGTGCTGTGTTTGTTTTTGGTTCACGATAACATGGAGGGGAACGTTTTTGGGGTGTAGAAACATTCAACAGACACTTTGAACAAACGTTAGGCTGGTGCTTTTTGAAAAGTCACGTCCCTGTTCTTGCGGCGACAGATATCAAAAGTGGTGTTACACGGTGAGAGTTAATAAAACCTGCAGGAGTTATCGTTTAAGTCTAGTAGTCAGAACACCTTCTGCTCCCGCCTGTGTGCAAACATTCTGGTTGAGTGCAGGTGAGGACCCTGCTCTGCTTCTCTTGGTTTGAAACTTATTATAAAATATTTCATAAAATGTCTTCTTCAAAGGAAAACTGATGAGTCCACGTACAAAAAGTTCATCCTCTTATATAAATTACACCAGTCTCTGATGATGATGATGATGATGATGATGATGTCTCCATCGCATACACACTCACATGCTCGCACACATACACACACTGAGGCTACACAACATGCTCTACACATTACCCATAGTAGAGAAGGAAACAAAAGAGCTCGCTCTGAAATGAAATCTCTGAAACATACAGTAACGCTACAACTCCTCCTCTTCCTCGCTGCATCTGATGACGCACGAGCGCGAGCATGGTGCAGTTTGGGGCGATAAATGGAGGGCGACTCCTCAGCTTCGGCTGGTGACCCTCGCTTTCCTCGCTTCCTCGCCTGCCACTGTAGCTGCCTTTGTTCTGGCTCCACCCCCCCCCCCCTTTGGATAACGCCCAGCTGGCGGGGCAGCGGGGGGGGATGTGCGTAACCACCGCCAGCCCGACCGACCGGACCTCAGCAGTCAAACCGCATCTCCAGTGAATCGTCGAACCCCCGGTTGTCGTGACCCGTCCCCGACAGGAAGGCGGCTGTGACGGGGGCGCCGGTCGCCGTCGTCACGTTGAGGAGGGTGTTCCCGGGGGAGCTGGTTGCCGGGCTCCGCAGGGCCGCCGCGGTGATACTGGTGAGGTTGATGCCAAGCGTGAGGCGAGTCTGTTCCAGCGCTTTCTCCGGCACGGCGAAGGCCTCCAGCTTCTTCTCTCCGTTGGCCATGTAGGAGTTCTGACAGCCGCGGCAGATACAGTCCAGACACGCCTGAAGGAGAAACACAACCTTAATTAATCACAGAGAGATCTGAGAAGTATTCACAAAACAAGCAAAACAGAACAACAGAAGAATTTCCCAGAACGGGAATGTGCAACAGGTTTAAGATCGGGGATAAACTGACAACTCTGATTAAATGGAAATACGACAGGAGCGGTTTAAGTGTTCGGCATCATGTTTGAACGCTGACGGTCCCACGATCAAAAAACTAAACACATCTGCTTCTCAGGACCGATCGGGTCTACAGAAACAGAACGAGTCCACGTCATGAATCAGTCTGTCAGGAGCTCAAACCAGAGCACGGACTCCTTTTATTCTACATGTTTAAACCAGACCTGTGCGTCTTCATTCAGATCTCTTTCAGTCATGTGATGCTGTTCTGTCATCTCTTTTAGTCGATGTGTAGCGTGGGAGGTTTCCAAAAATAATGGAACTCTCTTAAAGAGCGCTGTGGTTTCAACGTTGGGAAACACTTCTGTAACTTCCCTTAAAGAAGGAGCTTTCTATGAAGAGAGTCAGATTCATGCTGCAGAGTAAACAAACATCAGGAATCAGTCACATCTGATCCGGTCTGAGGAGGAGACTCAGATCTCAATCTCCTCCTTAGGATCAAAGCCAGTAAAGGCCTGATTTTGTTGTCTTTATTTTTATTTATATTCATGTTATAAATAATGTCATTGTCACCATTCACTTCCTTTATCACTTTGAATACAATATTCCCTGTTATCATACGGAGGTCTAGTCTGAGGTGAGGTGGGGTGGGGTGGGTGTCACCATACCTTCTTTTATTTTTTTTCTTTGTTTTACTTTATGATGATATGCCTTGTCTTATCCCATACAGTTGATATTTCATTGTGCTGCATATCTTTAAAAACAATACAAATTTGATCACAAAAAAACAAGAGAGAGATTCTGTCCGGTCGGAGCCGCTCAGAAGGCCTCAGAAGGAGAGATCCTACATAAAGAACATGTTTAAAGGTGACATATCATGCAAAATCGACTTTTTAATGGTTCTCTCCCTGAAATATGTGTCCCTGTCTACAAACCCCCCGAGAATGAAAAGAATCCATTCTGCCCCTGTTCTGATTTCTCCACCTTTCTGTAAATGTGTCTAAAACGAGCCGTTTCAGACTTCCATGTTTTTGTTATATAACAACAATATCCGGTCTGTAACAGGAAGTCAGAGCTCGGAGCTTGTTCAGCCCATAGACTGTATAAAATACAACTCAACCCCTCCTCCGTTTTTCATTCCCTGCACACATGTGTGCTAACAAGGAGCTTAGGAGGGAGGCATGCTAGTTGTAGGCTGTCTTAATAAACACAAAGGTCGGTTTTACTCCCCACGTCTGCAGATTTGAAGATCTAGTGGATGATTTTTAGTTTTCATGTTAAATTAAATAAATATGTTAAATTTAAATAGTTTGAGATTTTATTATTAAACAAATTAACATTTATTGACACATAAACACACAAAAGTACAGAAAATTGGTACCGTTGAGTACCGGTACCGATTCCCAGGGACCTGGTATAGGTTCAAATGTGAAAGGTACCCATCCCTACAGGTACCGGAGCAAGAGCCAATCAAGACGCGAGCTGACTCAGCTGACTGACGGAGGAGGAAGTAAAAATGCCCTTTTTTGACTTTTTCCATCATCGTTTTTCTTTTTCTGTGTGTTTTTCAGAAAGTAAGAGGCTGAAAACAATCATCATTGCTTCTTCCTGTTCGTCCGCCATGTTTGTTTACATCAAAGTCACGTTTTACTACGTGAGATTTGGAATATTGAGCGTGAAGAACCTGACACTCTGCTGAAGAATCTGTTAGTAAGATCAGAAGAGAGAGATCTTGTGGGATCTGTTGTCATTAAGTGTGTGGTCTTTAAATGTGTGAAGAGTCCTGTAATGTGTGCCAGACTTTACAGCATGAGACCAGACTCATTAAAAGGACTTTAAACACTAAGAGACACCGCAGTGTATCGACCCTGAAGGCATCGTCTGTGTGGTTCTCACCTTTCGGTTGGAGTAGCAGGGGCAGCGCTGCCCCCTGCAGGTCAACACCGAGGGGTTCTGTGTGGCTCTGCCGCACTTGCAGCCCTTCTTCTCCACGGGCTTCTTGTACAGCGGCTTCGAGGGGCTCGGCGGGTGAGTCAGCGGGTGGGCGTGTGGGTGAGGGAGGACTCTGTCGCGGGGTTGTGCACGGGGTTTGGGGGCACCTTGCCTGGCTTTAGTATAAGCCTTCTTGGGGCCTCCGTGGTGCTCAACAGTCTTTTTCAGCGCCTTGTTGGAGACCAACACAGTCTTCCCAACCTTTGGGGGTCCACCGTTAGGCACCGGGGCCAGGTGGGGGTGGGGCGTGGCTGCGGGGAACTTGGGCTCCTGTTTGGTGGTGGCGCCGGGGTTTGGGTGATGGGGGGAGCTGTTGGCACCGAGGGGGGGCCCTCGAAGGAGAGTGGAGATGGGGAGGGGCTGCACCTTCTCGCTGTCGCTTTCCGAGCGGGAGCGTTTGCGGTGGTATCGAGGAGGAGCGTGGGGGACGACCGTGGAGGGCTGGCGGGGCGGCTGCATAGAGGGCTGAGGGTGCGGGTGAGGGTGGAGGAGGCGGGGGCTGTTCTCTGGCGGGAGGGAGGGGATGAGGCGAGAGGAGTCGGGGCCCGACGGGCAGTGAGGCCCGTTGAGGCCGGACTGAGGGACAGAGGGGGGGCAGTCCGGCTGGGGGTTGGGCTCGGGGCCGGGGTCAGGGTCTGTGTCCGTCTCTAGAGTTCTGAGCACCTCCTCAACGCTCAACAACAGCGGCCCCCCGCCGTGCTTCAGGTCATCCCCGAAACTACTGATGTCACAAAGTCCCGCCTCCCCGCCCCCGCTGACGCTCACACACACCGGCATCTCCTCCGAGAAGCTCTCCTGCTTGGCCACACCTCCACCTGTTTCTATGGTGACGGGCTGCAGAGAGTCCGAACTGACCAGGCCGTTACAGTCGTGCAGCCCGTTCACACTGATGGAGCTCGGCTCCTCCCCCTTGATCTCCTTGGCGGGGAGGGCGTCATCGTGCTCTGAGGTGGAGGCGATCTGCGACAGGCCCACCGAGTCTGAGACGTCCTCCACCTCCGGCTCGCTCTCCGCCAGCGTCAGGCCCTCGTTGAGGATGGCCTGGAGGTCCGGCGAGTCGCTGGCGGCGCTGGCTATGTGCGGGGCGAGCGGCGACTGTGTGATGTAGAGACAGAGCTTCCTGTAACAGTGAACGAGCAAAGACAGCTGCCGGTTCTCCTCAAAGCGGGAGTAGTCCTTACACCAACTACAGGACGGCTTCAGCTGCATCCTCTGACCCTTACAGCCTCGACACACGTAGTGCTGACATGACGAGTCCGTGGGCGCGATGGGGTCCTGCAGGAGGTTACCTACGACAGGAGAGAAGTCACAGGAGGATTCAGATCAAACCTTTCTCTCACTTATAGTGTCCCTGAGTGTCATCGAGGGTTACAAATGATTGCTTCCTGTTTGCTTTGTTTCAGCAGCTTCCTCCTCTGATGTTTGTAAACTGAGTGGCGTCTGGCAACGCGCCCGACTGGATGACAGCCGCCCTTTGAGAGAGGCTTCCTTAGCAACGCTGATTGCTAGGCAGTGCAGCTGCAGATAGCAAAGAGGATGAAGGTGCATTCATGAGAAACAACCGACCCTCCACACTGTGCCACACTGTGCACACTGGCTCAGTGATAAATCCCACGTTGCTGCAGGAAGTCTATATTTAACACGGTGTATGCACGGCTCGCATATGGAGCGATTATTTATGCAGAGGAGGAGGAGGGAGAATCAATATCTGTGCGTTTAATGAAGCGGCTCTCCTCTTAGATATTCAAATAATCCCCTTTTCTCCAGTCACGGTGCTTTATGCCACAGAAACATGAGGTTTACATCCTCCACTTCCTGTTTTAGATTCATGCATTGTTTGTGTTTGTTTGTGTTTGTTTGTGTTTGTGACTGAGGGATGAGCAGGGTGAGAAAGACTCTGTGTTTGTTTGCTCTGTTATTCCAAACCCTGACAGAGAAACGCCCCAATGCTGCCAAACAGCACACAGAGGGGGGTGTGTCATGATGGGTGTCGCTGTGAATTATGATGCGTTCACTGCTCTTCGGATTTCATAAACAAGACCTGCATCTAAATGTCAGAACGGATTTTCTCAACTCGTGTTTTTTTCTTTTTTTGGGATGAGAGATGATCAGAATAAAGGAGGATTTCACCACTTTTTTAAAGATACATGCTCTCAAAATATTACTATTTATTTAATGTAAGCAGAATATTATTGTAAAGGTGGTTTGGATCGAGTTATAAATTGAAAATACAATCATCTGTACATACTGAAAACAGCTTTTCTATCACATTTCAGGAGATATACGTTCAAATAATGCTTTACATTTAAAATGATTAAATTACCTTGAAAAACCTTAATAAAAATCAAAATTTTCAACCTTTCTTATTTTAATGCTATTTATTTGAATATGTAATTTAATTCTACTTTTAAAGAAAATGTATATATTTTAAACATCATTGGCCATTTAAGTGACTTCTAAAAAAAAATCATATTCATGTCAATATTATGATAATTTCAGCAAATTATCTTAGTTTTTTTTATTACATGTGCAATTATTATTATTTACCCATTCTAATGATTTGTGTATTTTTTGTATTATTTTAACCAATTTTTTTTAAAGAAAATGAATTTGTATTAAACTTTATTTTGCCATGTAAGTGACTTTTGTAGCTTTAAAAAAGTACATTGCATTTTCATATTAATATTATAATTATTTTGTAACCTCTGTTAGTAGTCTGTGCCTATTTCTCACTGTATCACTAAATTTGTAAATATATTTATTCATTTATTTAATTCATTTATTTAGTTCTGCACACACTTTTTAACTTTTTAAATTGCTAATACTTTTTTATAATTATTAAATATATATGATTATATATATAAAAATAATGCTTTACATCTAAAATGATTAAATAACAGATTTATTTTCCCAATTATAATACGTTATATCTTTTTTTCTTATTTTAATCTAATTTTTAAAGAAATTGTACATGTGTTAAACATTATTTTACCATGCAAGTGACTTTTGTAGCATTTTCATATCAATATTATAATTATTTTTTAACCTATGTGACTAGTCTGTATATATTTCTCACTGAATCACTAGTTATAAATATATCTATTTAATTAATTTAATAATTTACTTATTTAGTTCTGCACATACTTTTTTTGTTACTATTAATTTTTAATAATTACTATTATATGCTCTTGTTTCCTTTATTTACTTTGCTGCTGTAACACTGCTGCTGATACTCAAATAAAATACACAAGTTTATTTAACCATTCTGCCTTCTGTACAAACTTTATTACTATTGTATATTATTTTATTCTTATTCTATTTTTATTAATTTCTAATCTTATTCCTTCTTTCTAATAATTTTTTGACTTTCTTACATATTGTAAAAACTGAATTTAAAATAAAGTATTCCTGATTCTGACATTAAGATCACTCCTCCTATTGTCGGTTGTGATATTTCCGACTGCACTTGAAAGCAGCATTGTTTAAAGAGCACAGCTGACAGCAGCGCGCGCGTTCTCCCACACCTTTGCACAGGTACCCAGCCCCCCTCACATTAAAAACCATGACCCCCCCCCCCCCCCCACTCACCACAGACCAGGCAGGACAGGGACTGTCGGAAGAACGGCAGCAGCTTGCAGAGCTCTGCGAGGGCCCGGGGGTCCCGGGGGTCGCACTGCAGCACCGAGCGGCTCGCGGACACGTAGAGAGAGGTCGCATTCACCGGGTTCATCTCAGCTGCCTGTCCCGGGGCTCCAGTCCGGTAGAGGGGATATTAATATGTCAGAGAGTCACACACAAACACAGCAGCCGTGAAGGGGTCCGGGTTTATCAATGGAGGCTTTGCAGAGAGCATATATGGAGGAAACAGGTAAATCCCACTCAGAGAGGAGTCCACGAAGGGAGCAATCGAGGTTACTCATCCCAAGTCAGATCCAATCCATCCTCAGTGTGGATCCCCAGCTTTAAGAGTCCTGATGCTTCAACCCTGGAGGTGTTGGGTGCATTCACAGGCAGCCACAGCATGCATATAAACCTGGTTGTTTCCATACAGTTCTTGAGTTTTAATCACACAAAGCATTTCCCCACAAAGTGCTCCAGTTTGCAAAGATCCCCTTCTGATGGATCCATAGTCCACATGCATGCTGGTCCCCTTGGAGTCAGTGTGTATTCCTCCAACAACGCATTAATGTGCAGCCCCAGCAGGCTCGTTATGGTTGTGTTATTGTTCGAGGAGAAAACACAACAGGCCTCCCCGGCTGCAGGATCAGGTCTATGGAGGGAGGGGGGGGGGGGACCTGGACAGCTGCAGGTCCAGAGAACAGGGGATCACACAGAAGAGAGGCTGAGGCTGTAAAAACAACAATAATCCCGAAGCTGTGACTCCTTTCTTGGTGTGATTTAAAAGGAGCCAGGAAAAGCACCGGGCTGTGGTGGGAGTTGTATCCGCCTGAGGTGCACTGAGAGCCGGGTAGAGAAACAGGCCGCGTCCCCTCTCCTCGGGATTAGCGGAGCTCTCGTTCTGTCGCTGCTCGCGCCAGTGCGAGAACAGGAGGAAAGCGGAAGTAAGAGCGTGGATTATAATCCTGTGCTGCTGTGTGAACACATGAAAGGTGTCAGAGGAGACGGAGAGTGGATTAAATCCCTGTTTGGGGTTCTTGCTATCGTTAGCCGCGCAGTATTCCTCAAACCTCCCGTCGGTGTTTCACACAAACAACAAGGGGGCGCTCGAGACGAGATATCGCGAGAACTGGAGGGACGCGGGGAATTCAAAAAACAATGCAGAGCGAGAAGTCAGCACAGGAACATAAAACAATAAACTCTGATCATTTCTGTCCTTTGTTGGTGTTGTTTTTAAAATTTATATTATTTTTTTTAAATAAGAAAATTTAGAAATTACACACACACACGAACACGAGGGTTACTGTTTTCTACCATTATTGTTTAGTTTAGTTAATTAATTAAAATTATTTGTGTTATTATAATTATTATTTTTAATGTCTTTGAAAAACAACAACAACAACAACTCCTTTCTACATTTCATACACATTATGATGTATACAGACATGACTCTGTAGTGGAAGTCACCGCATTAAAAACAGACATGACTCTGTAGTGGAAGTCACTGCATTAAAAACAGACATGACTCTGTAGTGGAAGTCACTGCATTAAAAACAGACATGACTCTATAGTGGAAGTCACTGCATTAAAAACAGACATGACTCTGTAGTGGAAGTCACTGCATTAAAAACAGACATGACTCTGTAGTGGAAGTCACTACATTAAAAACAGACATGACTCTATAGTGGAAGTCACCGCATTAAAAACAGACATGACTCTGTAGTGGAAGTCACTGCATTAAAAACAGACATGACTCTGTAGTGGAAGTCACTGCATTAAAAACAGACATGACTCTGTAGTGGAAGTCACTGCATTAAAATCAGACATGACTCTGTAGTGGAAGTCACTGCATTAAAAACAGACATGACTCTGTAGTGGAAGTCACTGCATTAAAAACAGACATGACTCTGTAGTGGAAGTCACTGCATTAAAAACAGACATGACTCTGTAGTGGAAGTCACTGCATTAAAAACAGACATGACTCTGTAGTGGAAGTCACTGCATTAAAAACAGACATGACTCTGTAGTGGAAGTCACTGCATTAAAAACAGACATGACTCTGTAGTGGAAGTCACTGCATTAAATACAGACATGACTCTGTAGTGGAAGTCACTGCATTAAATACAGACATGACTCTGTAGTGGAAGTCACTGCATTAAAAACAGACATGACTCTGTAGTGGAAGTCACTGCATTAAAAACAGACATGACTCTGTAGTGGAAGTCACTGCATTAAAAACAGACATGACTCTGTAGTGGAAGTCACTGCATTACAAACAGACATGACTCTGTAGTGGAAGTCACTGCATTAAAAACAGACATGACTCTGTAGTGGAAGTCACTGCATTAAAAACAGACATGACTCTGTAGTGGAAGTCACTGCATTAAAAACAGACATGACTCTGCAGTGGAAGTCACTGCATTAGATACAGATATAACTCTGTAGTGGTAAAATTTAAGATGTAACTTATGCTAATGTTGGAACTATCTCAGCTGGTGGAACGCCCAAAACGTTAGTAGAGAGTAAACTCCATCTTAAATTAGAAATGACGTTCTGTTATAGATGATAAATTCGTCTGACAGTGCTACCCACTCAAGTCAGTGTTGTAAATTATACGATGATTGTAAGTTTTCATGAGTCACAGGGAGAGGTTTGGAGTTCGTTGCATGAGGAAATAAAAAAAGAAAGCTATTTCACAATAGACTGTAAGGTCAATAAAAGGGTTCCAGTGAGAACAATTTCACTTCCCTATTGACCCAGGCTGCTAAAGCAGGTCAAATCCCTACACACAGGGATTCTTTAAGCAAGACTTTGGATACAAATAATAATAATTGATAAGAAATACAGAGATTATTTTTATGGGATGAGACCTCAGAATTACTTTAAAGCTCCTGTAAGGACTTTTTGCTGGTTTTGAAACTGGCTGAATGAATTTCAGTGCGTCTATGTGACCCTTAAAGGCACAGTAGACCAACATGACAGGACTGATAGCTTCTATTAAGTAATTGTTAATGCTTTAACCCCTGCTGCGGGGGTAGGTGACAGATAAGATGATTAACTGCTGTTTTGTTAATTTCCTGTGACAAAGATTCATGTGGGCGATAAATGTGACTTTTAAAAGATAAGAGGATGAGATCAGAGAACACTTCTGGCACAGATATTCAAGGTCCTGCTTTCTGCAAAGGGGGGCGATAAAAACAACACAAAGCAAAAGTTCTTCACAGGAGCTTTAAATTTCCCCTGAAATGAAGAATATTTGAGTTTCAACATAGTTTGAAACGTCCAAATTCAACCACATATCAAATGTCTATGAGACAATTAATCCTGAAATATAACCTGGCTTTCTTACTAATCACTCACCTGTGTTAAATACTTGATTCTGATTGGTCGGAACGCCTTGTCAACGTTTAATAATTGATTTCACCTCTCTGCCTGTTGACATTGTGGCAAAAACCTAGCTGTGATCACAAACTGGAGGTTGGTGGTTAATGGCCACACAGATACTAGTGAGGGATGTTAAGTCACACAAGGAGTTATTTTCTGGACGCTCGATGAACTGCAGTTTTAGACACTTCCGCATAGGCATCATATCTTGAGACCGGAGGTTGCTCTTGGACATGACCAGTAAATAACTATACATTATACACAAAAAGATCAACGAGGAATACATTTTTTTTAAAGGTGACATATCATGCAAAATTGACTTTTTAATGGTTCTTTACCTGAAATATGTGTCCCTGGCATGACTACAAACCCCCCGAGAATGAAAAGAATCCATTCTGCCCCTGTTCTGATTTCTCCACCTTTCTGTAAATGTGTGTGAAACGAGCCGTTTCAGACTTCAGTGTTTTTGTTACGTAACAACAATATCCGGTCTGTCACGGAGTCAGAGCTCGGAGCTTGTTCAGCCCATAGACTGTATAAAATACAACTCAACCCCTCCTCCGTTTTTCATTACCTGCACACGTGTGTGCTAACAAGGAGCTTAGGAGGGAGGCATGCTAGTTGTAGGCTGTCTTAATAAACACAAAGGTCGGTTTTACTCCCCACGTCTGCAGATTTGAAGATCTAGTGGATGATTTTTATTTATCATGGATAAGTGCTAGCGCTAGTTAGCATAGCTACATAGCTACATGTCGTAGCTGTAGCTGTGTAGCAAGACACACGTCGACATACTGACAAATAAAACAACAAGAAACACTAAATCTGTGACCAATCCTTCAGAAAGGTCCTGCTGCAGGCGCCTCTCCGTCAGGATCAGATTCTGGATCAGATTCAGAGGGTTGAAGTAACGCGGGTCTGTGAGCAGCCGTGTATATTCAGCCAACATGTAAACATTAGATCAACGTGCCGGAGAGCCGAGGCCACACCCACTTCCTGAGGGGGCGTGGTCAGAGAGAAAACAGAGTGTTCTGAGGAGGACTGAAGAAGAGGGTTTTTCAGGCAGACCAAAATCTGATTTCAAAGTGTTTTTTTGAGCATAAACTTTAAAGACATGTTTTGGGGACCTCTTAGACCAATATATGTTGATGAAAAAAGCGTGATATGTCACCTTTAACACTTAAAATTTTTGCACACAGTCAAATTTCGTCCAAGAATCAACCTTAAAAAAACCACGTGTATATTCGCTCTTTATATTCTCTTTAAGTCCCAAATATGACAGAGGAAATTCTGAGTTGGACGGATCCTGTGGAGCTTTGCGTGTGGTGACTAAAGATAGTTCAGTGTAAAGAAGGAAACTGCGTGACTTGCTGTCTGTGAATGAAGGAGCGTGAGCAGAAGAGGAAGAGAAAATTCATCATGGATTTCTTTTTTTGGTACGATTTCTGTGTATCAGTAAAAAATAGCAACAAACCCACACCCACCGAAAGGCTCGCTGAGAGGAAGATGACACCCTGAGATGATGCAAACTCTCTGATAGCATCTATCAGTACCCGTTCGCCCTTTGACCTCATTTCTTTCTTTCTTCTTGTTTTTAACACGAAACTCCTCGGGTTACACGCCCAGACTGTGAGAGCAGCGGGGACTTTCCATAGTGACAATACAAAGAGCTCATCGGTGTTATTTTGGTCACAAAGTTAATTCAGAAAATCTAAATTAATTTGTAAATATTTGAATCAGAATCAGATTTATTAGCCAGGTATGCTTGAACACAAAAGGAATTTGACTAAGGTAAACTGTGCTCTCTTTGTACAAGGCATAAGAATAAGACATACAAATAAAAATAATAACAATAACATCAGCTATAAATACAAAAGAACAACAAATAGGCATGACTAATATGTACAGGCTATAATATGACAGATATTTTTAAATCACAGTCATTTTTAAGTGAAATAAAATAAAATATTTCCTGACTTTCTTTGTTTTGTTGTACAGTTAATAACATTTTTTAAAGGTTGGACTCCTGGACATATAACAAGCTGGTTTCACACTTTCATGTGGACTTGAAGAAACCACAAACAACTAATAAAGTAGCACACTTCAAAGTGAGATTAAAAGTTAGATGCAGCTGTACACACATTTAAATACACAGATCTAAAAGATGCTTCTTATCTTGTTTCACATTAACATCTGAGAGTCAACTTTTTGGACTTTCAAGTTTGTACTTAAGTCTCTGATAGTTCTCAGGTGAACAAACTCATCTTCATTTAAAGGTGACATATCATGCAGAATAGACTTTTTAATGGTTCTCTACCTGAAATATGTGTCCCTGTCTACAAACCCCCCGAGAATGAAAAGAATCCATTCTGCCCCTGTTCTGATTTCTCCACCTTTCTGTAAATGTGTGTGAAACCAGCCGTTTCAGACTTCAGTGTTTTTGTTACGTCACAACAATATCCGGTCTGTCACGGAGTCAGAGCTCGGAGCTTGTTCAGCCCATAGACTGTATAAAATACAACTCAACCCCTCCTCCGTTTTTCATTCCCTGCACACATGTGTGCTAACAAGGAGCTTAGGAGGGAGGCATGCTAGTTGTAGGCTGTCTTAATAAACACAAAGGTCGGTTTTACTCCCCACGTCTGCAGATTTGAAGATCTAGAGGATGATTTTTATTTATCATGGATAAGTGCTAGCGCTAGTTAGCATAGCCACGTAGCTACATGTTCGTAGCTGTGTACCAAGACACACGTCTACATACTGATAAATAAAACAACAAGAAACACTAAATCTGTGACCAATCCTTCAGAAAGGTCCTGCTGCAGGCGCCTCTCCGTCAGGATCAGATTCTGGATCAGATTCAGAGGGTTGAAGTAACGCGGGTCTGTGAGCAGCCGTGTATATTCAGCCAACATGTAAACATTAGATCAACGTGCTGGACAGCCGAGGGCACATCCACTTCCTGAGGGGGCGTGGTCAGAGGGAAAACAGAGTGTTCTGAGGAGGACTGAAGAAGAGGGTTTTTCAGGCAGACCAAAATCTGATTTCAAAGTGTTTTTTTGAGCATAAACTTTAAAGACATGTTTTGGGGACCTCTTAGACCAATATATGTTGATGAAAAAGCGTGATATGTCACCTTTAAAACTGAAGGCATATCTTGACTCAGGAAATCAAGTTGTTCTTTTTTTTATACGTTCCTAGTTCCCTACCCGGGACTTCCACCAGATTTGTCTCTGTTCACTGTGGTCCGGCTCTGTGCTCTCTCATCCATCAACACCCACCGGTTGCAGGACCACAGCTGGAGTCATGTGACCGAGGCTTTCCCGCGGTAATCACTGAATCAATTAATAATGGACGATAAGAGCGCGTGCAGCAGAACATGGTTTTCAGTCATTAGCTGTGGGGAATAAATTCATCGCCTCCAAGTTACTTCAAATAATTAAGAACTGGGGACAATTAGGGGCTGCAACTTAACGTTTATTTCATTATCAGAGGATGTTTTTAGGGCAACTAATTAATAACTGAGGCTGTAAAATGTCTTTAAATGTCTCCATTTATCCATCAAGTTGTCCAAAACCCACAAATTGTGCATTTTAAATACACACACAGCAAAATGTCTCATTCAGAAACTCAAAACAGGAAGTTATTAACAGTTTCTTGATGAGTGGCCCAAAGCAGGACTAATTAAAGACTAAACTGTTGTTGATTTTCTGTGTATCGATCAGTTGATTGGTTCTTAAACTGTTGGCCTGTGACCCTCTTCATCGACTGTTCATCTACAAGTCGTTTAACAGCCTTTTAAGGGTTAATATTTCCAAGAACTATTAGAGAACAGGCGCTAGACTCAGGAGCTATCTACCTGCCAAACTGTGTGCATGTAGAAATGTACTTATCTTGAATTGTAGTGCCAGATTGCAACAAAATATGAGGAAGCTAGGAGGAGAGGGGGTCGAGTTTGAAGCTGGATCACCCGGCTGCAGGACTGTAGCTGTGTGTGACCCAAAGGCAGAGGGAAAACTGTGCCCCATTATCTCAGACTTTGCTAATCATCTGTGTTTGTGCAACTGTAAAAACACTCAACCCTAGATTTGTTGGTCCATCATGAAACTTTCTGTTAAATAAGTCGTTGCTGCAGGTTACATCTGACACCAGATCCGTGTCCAGTCCATCTGCCAGACAGCTGGAGTCACGTTTTCCTGCAGTAATCACTGAATCAAGGATTCTCCTCCTCCTCTCCTCATCCATGTTGTCTTTCTGGTTTGATAAAGACTGTGAGAAGAGGAGAAATATGTGGTTTCACATGTATATATATGTGGCATTCCATGTATGTGAGTAATCCCTCTTATGTGGCTCTCTGCTGTGTCTCATGTCACTGTGAGTGTTTCTCTTATCTTGCTATGGTAACAGAAGATGCTAAGAATAGTTAGTTTCTCAGTCTGCGAGGGTTATTATTAGTGCCTCTCTGTTCATGGCTTTTGGAGATTCCCCTCTTTGTGCTCGCATCAAATACGAAGAACACTTGAGTCACTGAGGTCATCACAGTTAGCGGTTATTGCAATAAGGTCATAAAGTGGACTCAAACAGGGGTTTCCTAGTCTTGTCTTCCCAAGGATGGAAGTCTGCACAAGTGTGGTCACTTCTAAGCTTAAAACTTCAACCAACTTCAAAAGGAGCCAGTTAAGAACACAACGCTCCCAACATGCAGGCCTGCTCATCGTACCTAAAGTCTCTAATAGTAGTATGGGAGGTAGAGCCTTCAGTTATCAGACCCCTCTCCTTTGGAATCATCTACCAGTCAGGGTCCGGGAGGCAGACACCCTCTCTACTTTTAAGAGTAGGCTTCAAACTTTCCTTTTTGATAAAGCTTATAGTTAGAGCTGGATCAGGCTTGGACCAGGTCTTAGTTATGCTGCTATAGGCCTAGACTGACACACTGGGATCCTGTCTTTCCCTCTCTCTCCTCTCTCTGCCTGTCTCTCACTTTAACTCTTCCTGTCCCTTTAAAGTTACTAACCATAGACCTTTCTGGAGCCCCTGAGCTCCCTTGTCCCGTAGGTTCCTCTGGATCTCTGCTGTAGATTCCTTTTTTGGGTCATTCTTTCTTTCTTTCTTTCTTTTCACCTTTATTTCCTCTCCTTATTTCTTTCTTTCTTCCATTCCTTCTTCCTTTCTTTCTTTCTTTCCTTCTTTCTTTCAGCTTCTTTTCCGCGGACGATCTGGACTCCAGCTGATACGGACGTGCTGGACTCCAGCGGCAACAGCTACTACGACTCGTCTCATCACTATCACTTCTCTCTCTTACTCCCCTCTATCTGTCTTTCCAGGCCCAACACGGTCTCAGCAGATGTGTGTCTAACATGAGTCTGGTCCTGCTGGAGGTTTCTGCCTGTTAAAAGGAAGTTTTTCCTCACCACTGTAACTTGCTAAATACTGCGATGTGCAATGCTCATGATGGATTAAGGTGGGGTCAGACTGAGTCTTACCCTGTCTTGAAGTTGGGTCTCTGTTCATAATTTGACATAGAGTGGTCTAGACCTGCTCTGTTTGTAAAAGCATCTTGAGATAACGTTTGTTGTGATTTGGCGCTATACAAATAAAGATTGATTGATTGATTGATGAGCTCCCTTGTCCCGTAGGTTCCTCTTGATCACTGCAACAGACTCCAGCTGCTACAACTACTACTATCCGTCTCCCCACTATCATCGCTCTCTCTCTCTTCATCTCCCTCTATCCCTCTCTCCAACACGGTCTCAGCAGATGTGTGTCTAACATGAGTCTGGTCCTGCTGGAGGTTTCTGCCTGTTAAAGGAAGTTTGTCCTTGCCACTGTAACTTGCTAAATGCTGCAAAGTGCTCTGCTCATGGTGGATTAAGATGAGATCAGACTGAGTCCTGTCTGTAAGATGGGACTGGATCTTATCCTGTCTTGATGTTGGGTCTTTGTTAATAATAGAACGTAGAGTACGGTCTGTAAACAGGGGCAACATGTGGACCTAACAGGGCTAGAGGGTTGCTCGTGGGTTCCAAGATCAGGTACGCATCGACACGGAAGAAGAATCCTGCTGACACCACACGGCACCTGAACATATATGGACAAACATGTGGTTTCTGTCCTGTGTCGTGTCACCACAGCAGCATGAGTATCCCAACTTAGCATTATTACTCATGACAACAGTGGTTCCGCATTTTCCATGAAGCAGCAGTATATAAGATCCCACTTCCCTACAGTCCCACATTGTGAGACCTTGAGCATCCAGAAGCTGAACGGCAAGATCCAGAGTCAGTGTTTGATTGAAGATCCAGAGTCAGTGTTTGATTGAAGATCCAGAGTCAGTGTTTGATTGAAGATCCAGAGTCAGTGTTTGATTGAAGATCCAGAGTCAGTGTTTGATTGAAGATCCAGAGTCAGTGTTTGATTGAAGATCCAGAGTCAGTGTTTGATTGAAGATCCAGAGTCAGTATTTGAAGATGTGGACGACCCTCTCTGCAGCCCGCTGGGTGTTTCTGCTCTCCCTGGCAGCTGTGATGATCCTCTCTACGTCTGGAGGTAAACCTGAACCCTTGATCAAATACTCCTTTATTTAAAATGTGTGTGTTGATACAGCACTTCTGATTTGAGGGATACCTCCTCCTCATAGATATGTGAATCTTAATTTCCTCTGTGTGTGTGTGTCTCTGCTGTGGCAGTAGACTCTTTCAACCCGATAGATCCGACCTGTTGTTTCAAGGTCAGCAACAGCAGCATCAAGGTCCATAAAATCAAAGAGTGCTACGAGCTGACTCGACAGAGGGGCTGCAGGATCCACGCCTACCTGTAAGCACGGCGCGCTTTATTAACACACTGTTGAAGTTATCATTTGTCGTATTTGTAAACTCTTGGAATGAACATGTCGGATTGTTTTGTGTCTGTTTTCAGGGTCAAAAACAAAGCGGGGAAAAAGGCGTGCATCAATCCAGAGGCCAGGTGGATCGTGGACGTGATAAATAGGGTGAGGTGTGAAATCACTGGCTCATAATACTGTGCTTAAATATCAAGTCTGGAGGTTTAAATTCATCTCTAGTATGTTTATGTATTTACCTTTTTGTGTCCCAGATGGTATAAAAGCACGGGTAAGGTAGAAACCTGTGAGTGTCTTAAATTATGTCGTATAATTTTACATTTCATAGCTTCAAAAATGACTGAATAACTCAAGAGCAAGTGTAATCTGGAGTAATCTTTTAGGGACTCATTAAGCAGATAACTGTCTAACATGAGTCTGGTCCTGCTGGAGGTTTCTGCCTGTTCAAGGAAGTTTGTCCTTGCCACTGTAACTTGCTAAATGCTGCAAAGTGCTCTGCTCATGGTGGATTAAGATGAAGGTCAAGTCCTGGACTGGATGGGACTGGATCTGATCCTGTCTTGATGTTGGGTCTTTGTTAATAATAGAACATAGAGTACGGTCTAGACCTGCTAAGGGTAACTTTGAAAAATACATCGAAGGGTACCTTGAAATGGAAGTAAAGGGTGTTTTGAAACATAAACCAAATAATTACTTTGAAGGATAAAGGATAACTTGAAACACTTACAAGATACTTTGAAGCTGGATTAAAGGGTACCCTGGACACCCAATAACAGATTTTAGAGGGTACCTTGAAACTGAATCAATGCATAGTCTGAAATTAACTGTTATGGGTACCTTAAACCAGACACTATTACCTAGCTTTAAACAGAGATGAAGTGGTACGACACTAAAAGAAGCATTTTAACATTCTTAGAGGTACCTCTGTCTAACATGAGTCTGGTCCTGCTGGAGGTTTCTGCCTGTTAAAGGAAGTTTGTCCTTGCCACTGTAACTTGCTAAATGCTGCAAAGTGCTCTGCTCATGGTGGATTAAGATGAGATCAGACTGAGTCCTGGACTGGATTGGACTGGGTCTTATTCTGTCTTGATTTTGGGTCTTTGTTAATAATATATCATAGATTACGGTCTAGACCTGCTCTGTTTGGAAAGAGTTTTTATTTTTTATTTGGCGCTTTATAAATAAAGATTGATTGATTGCTGTTAAAGATGCAGTGTGTAGAAACGCTCCCTTGCTCACCCCTCCTTTTCTGCTAATTACTACACGCACTGCACCTTTAAAGGGACATTTTCTGCAGTTCAGCTCAAGCAGTAAAATAAGTTTGACTCAATCCTTGAGAAACGGCGAGTAATCATCAAAAATAAAGGTGGTGTTCTCGACTTACCCTCACTTTGGCGTGTGAAGCTGGCAGAAAATCCCCCCACAATGACACCTCATGGTCGGTTTGAGTACTACAGCTTGAAACAAACACATCAAAGAGTCTCTGAACAAATCCACATGTATGTGTTTGTATTTCTGTAACGTGATTACAGCGTCTAAATGCATTTTCTTTCTTCCCTGCAGGGGAAACTGATATGCAACTAATTTCAGCTCAAGCCCGGGAAGATGTCGCGCCATAACCTCAAACATCTCATCGAAGCAGCTACTGGAAGCATACTCTGATTTACTATTTATTCCTTTTACACATATATCTATTTAAACAAATGAAGTTATTTTTGTATAGAGTTTTATATGACCCTTAAATCTGAATTTTGAGATGTTGTTTTGTTAAGCTTTTCTTTAAGAGCCAAAAATAAATCCGACTGAATAACGACTGACGCTTGTTTTTCCTTCGTGTGTGGTGTCTGGGTTTGTCTGGCTCTAAACACAAAAGGGGATTTCTGTGACTGACTCAGGGTCACATTTCTGTTTACTCAGACTGAGACGTTAAAATAAAAATGGACCTCAAGCACATACATTCATTCATCCATTCATTGAAAGACAGAAGAGATAACCGAATATAGAAATAACAAACACTGGGGTCATTAAAATCCCCCTCTGCCTGTTGACACTGTGGTAAAAACGTTAGTGTGGTCTCAGGCCGGTCTTGAGAGTGGGGACAGATGTGAGAGCAGCCTGGCTGTAGGATGGAACAGAGGCCAAAATAACAGCTGTGATTCATTCTAGACAGCAGGAGTGAGATCAGGGACGACCTGATCACACACCTCATATCTAAACTAAAAACATATTTATTCAGTCTGGCTTTTATGAAGAGTTTTACAATTTATTACTTACTTTTTACTTTTACATTGATTTGAAGTTGCTTTATTATTTTATTAATTTTAACAGTTTATTTTATTTTATTTATATATTTTTTAAATTGATCAATTCAGTTTTATTGATATTTGTAGGCTTAATTTTATTTTCAACTCTTATCCTTAACCTTTTTAAATGTATTTAATTGAACTTTGTATATTCTTAATATCAATTTAACGCTTTAACTTATTTTTATTACACATATTTTATTGTAAATAATTTATTTATTTTAATTTGATACTCAGTTTTATTTATATTTTTTAGCCTTAATTTTATTTCCAACTCTTATCCTTACCCTTTTAAAATGTATTTATTTGAACTATTTATATTCTCAATATTAATTTGATACATTAAATTATTTTAAATTTAAAATTGATTTAAATGTTGCTTTATTATTTTATTAATTTTAACAGTTTATTTTATTTTATTTATATATTTTTTAAATTGATCAATTCAGTTTTATTGATATTTGTAGACTTAATTTTATTTTCAACTCTTATCCTCACCCTTTTAAAATGTATTTATTTGAACTATTTATATTCTTAATATTAATTTGATACATTAAATTATTTTTAATTTAAAATTGATTTAAATGTTGCTTTATTATTTTATTAATTTTAACTGTTTAACTAATTTAATTTATATTTATTTATTTTAATTTACTTACTCAGTTTTATTTATATTTTTAGCCTTCATTTTTTTTGTCAACTCTTATCCTTACCCTTTTGAAATGCATTTATTTGAACTATTTATATTCTTAATAAAAATTGCACTTTTTAACTTATTTTAACTTTAAATTGATTTAAATGTTGCTTTATTATTTTATTAGTTTTAACTGTTTATCTTATTTTATTTCAATTTATTCATTCATTTATTTATTTTAATTGACAAACTCAGTTTTATTGATATTTGCAGACTTAATTTTATTTTCAACTCTTATCCTCACCCTTTTAAAATGTATTTATTTGAACTATTTATATTAATAATATTAATTTGACACTTAAACTTATTTTAACTTTAAATTGATTTAAATGTTGCTTTATTGTTTTATTAATTCTAACTTTTTATCGTATTTCATAATTACTTTCATTCATACATTTATTTATTTTAATTGATCTACTCAGTTTTATTGATATTTTGATCCTTAATTTTACTTATCCTTATCCTTTGTAGATTTATTTATTTAAACTATTTGTGTTCTTAATATCAATTTAACACTTTAAATTAATTTAATTACGAATATTTTGTTGTTATAGTCTCTATTTTATTTTTTAATATGTCTTGCCATTATCTTATTTCTGCTTCTTTCTATTTTTCAATCGCTGTAAAACACTTTGGGTTACATTTGATTTGTATGAAAGGTGCTAAAATAAATAAAGCTTGATTGATTGATTGATTGATTGATTGATTGATTGATTGATTGATTGATTGATTGATTGATTGATTGATTGATATCAAAACAATCCACAGAAAGTAGTCTCCTACTCCTATCCCCCCCTCTGCCTGTTGACACTGTAGTAAAAAAGTTAGAATACAGCAGAACAGACTGGATCAAATCAGAATAGAATCAAATCAATCCACAGAAAGTAGTCTCCTACTCCTATCCCCCCTCTGCCTGTTGACACTGTGGTAAAAAGTTAGTCTGGTCTAAAGCTGGTCTTGAAACCGGGGAGATAATGACAGTCTGATATGGGAGCAGCTTGAGGAGCTCCTGGACCCCAACCATGTCTCTTTGGGAAAAGTGGAGCTACACCCTAAAACGCAATCCAGGCAACATCATCAGCAGAGCTGGAGAGAGCACCCCCTAAGATGCTGATCCTATCTACAAAACTTAAACTCTTAAGTTCTCAGAAACCTTACGCAGTCAACAACAGTTCCTCTTCTGGTGTGAAGCTGCAGTTTCTGAGATGCCATCCCTCCGCTTCACTCATAACCTAGAAACTGAACACTGAAGCTGCTTTCAGCTGAGGTCCAGAGTCAGGTTTGGTGCCGTGCAGCGCTCCAAGATGTGGACGGTTTTCCGTGCAGGACGCTGGTTCTGTCTGCTCGCCCTGGCTGGAGTGATGCTTGTAACTGATTCACACGGTAAATAGAGAACATTGTGATAGTCAGCAGGCAGTGTGGGAAGTTTTAATTATATATATATACTCAAACAACTTTTTAAATCTTCTGTTGGATCAACTTCACCCATCTCTGTTGTGATTGAAGTAGTTTAATGAGTTTTTGGGCCTATTTTTGGAGCTTATGATCTTTAAAACGAGAAGAAGAAGAAGAAGAAGAGAGTGGTTGTTGTGTACAAATAAATTTAGATTGATGGAGGATCATACTTGTCATGCATCTCAGGAGCTTCTTATCCTCGAAGGCCAGCACCGTGCGTGAAGCTTCAAAGACGTGGGGGTAAGCATTTCAATCTAGAATCTGACCGCTAGACACAAAGCAGACACAGATAGATGAACAGAGGCAGGGCTACCTGTTTTTAAAAATGTCCACAGGTCTCAGTTTCAGTCGGAGACAGTTCATAAGTTTAGGAGCTAGAATCTCAGACACACCTGGTTAATCTTAAGTCATAAGACAGTAATCTATCCTCCTCTTACACCAGGAGTTTAAGTGTATCCTTCAACTTTTACTGTCTTTTCAAAGAGCATTTCACTCGTCTTTAAATGAGCGTATGTGCAAGTTATTTTCTTTTATGTTATTGTTTTGTTTTAAGGTCTTAAATAGCTCTTCATGTTATTATTTATCTTGTCACAGTTTTGCTTATTATTGTGATTTTGCTGTGCAGAGTTTGCATGACTATTCAAAAAGCAGAACTGCGGTGCAACACTGACCTAAGGGTGGAGACTCTGATGACAACGACAAATTAAGATCATGGCCTCATTCACCGACATGTTCTTAAGATCTTCCTTATTTTTACTCATCAGAAGGTTCCTAAGAGAAGTTTGAAGGTGCATTTTGACTAGAACTACTTTCCCCTGAACTAAAAGGTTCCTGGTCCCCCATTGTTGCCTGCGTTTCGACTGCAGGCTGAAGTCCCGGGTAGATTGTGCAAATCAGGCCAGTGACGTATGGAGAAAAAAAAACAGTAAATGCACTACACCACCAGACCAGTAGAGGGCAGTAATACAAAGAGGAATGCCATTCATCACAGATGACACCATAGAAGCAGACGGACAGGCCGGTATCATTATGAGCAACACAACAGTTAGCCTGTTAGCATGAAGAGACTCAGCTGGTCTGTTTTAGATGGTGCTATATTTCATCACAGATGGATTCACTGAATCAACACGTGAGAGGAGATAAGCGCGAGTAGCAAAGACGTTTCAACACGGCTTTAAAATCCTTTTCAACTCAAAAAGCCGTGGCAGAGATCGGCCGGTGTTTTGGTTTAAACAGCGACCCTGTTAACTGAGAGAGGACTACTGTTACAAGCTGCTAAATCAAGAGAATCACAGCTTCTTCTTTTGAAAAGTACACACACATACAAAAAAGATAGAACAAATAAAAACTAATGAAAGAAAGAGAAATCAAGAGAATCACAGATGGAAAAAACAATGACTGTGAATGTTTTTTGGAAAAATGGAAGAAAAAAAGACAAAAAAAAAAGACAAAAAAAAATTCAAAGAAATTTATTTTAATTTTTTTGTTTTGAAAAAATAAATTTGGAAAAAAACTGAAAAAAAAATTTTTGACAAAAAAAAATTTGAAAAAAAAATTTTGAAAAGAAAAAATTTGAAGAAAAAAATTCTGAAAAAAAATTTGGACAAAAAATTTGGACAAAAAAGTTGACCCGGAGCCTGTCGGAATAATACATTTTCCTCATATTTGAAATTGTGCTCCAAAAGCAGAAAAACAGGAAAAAAAGTGAAACTTTTGCGCCTGCGGTTAAAAACATGTAAAAAGCAATGAATGAATCAACACGTGAGAGGAGATAAGCGCGAGTAGCAAAGACGTTTCAACACGGCTTTAAAATCCTTTTGAACTCAAAAAGCCGGGGCAGAGATCAGTTTTGGTTTAAACGGCGACCCTGTTAACTGGAGACTCTCAGCCGGATGCATCCCTCATAAACGTCTTTAGACCATCATTAAATATCTGATGAGGATATTTTGAAATCTTAATAAAAACAAAACTAGTTTGCATTTCCAGGAACTCCCTCTGTGTTTCAACAGCTGTGTAAACTCCACAAACACTGACACGTTCAGCTGAAGGTCTCCAGTTTACAGGGTCACTTTTAAAACCGGAACACCGGGAGGAGAGACGCATTCACGGTGGGCTGAGAGAAGACTACTGTTACAAGCTGCTAAATCAAGAGAATCACAGCTTCTTCTTTTGAAAAGTACACCCCTGGATGAGGCCCAAAGTTCCAGCCTGAGACTTTTTCCTTTTATTCATTCATCTATTTTTCTTGTACCTCTTTCTCTGCTGCAGGTTTTCTTCTGTATCCACACTCTTATCCTCTTCAACAGTGCTCTCGTTTTTAAATAAGAATTGTTAGGATTTCTTTCAAAAACAAGTTTAACATTCGATGCACTCGTCTGAGTCGCTTTCAGTTGTCAAAATTGAATTCGCAGCAATAAACTGAGGAGGAATGCAAGATTTGGGGGTGCCTTTTCGACCTGGATATTTCTGTATTTATCTTAATTATTTTAATCAAAGGAGGACAACACTTGAATATTGTTTTAAAGTTACCTCAGTAAACTGTAGAGGGCATTATTGTTATTACAACATAGCCATGTGTTGGTCCTGTAGCACCAAATGTTAGAAAGCCTTTAAAAAATTAAGATTTAAAAACAAAACAAAATAAAATCTGTTTTTTTCTTCAGAGATTTAGAAAAAGTCATCATGTTTTATCTCCTCAGGGCTTTAACAGTGGCAGAGTTTTACTATGATGATATAATAACAATGCTTTTTTTTTTCTGTGTGTGTGTGTGTGTGTGTGTGTGTGTGTGTGTGTGTGTGTGTGTGTGTGTGTGTGTCTGTTACAGTAGACCTCGTAGATAGTCCCTGCTGTCAACCGGGTAAATCTGGAGAAGGCATAAATGAGGAGATCATAAAGTGCATTAAACAGAAACCCAAGGGGAGTTGCAGATCCAAAGACTATGTGTAAGTCCAACATGCTTCAACATGTTTACCAAAGCTAGATCAAATGTTTCAGAACCGTTCTCCCAAAGCCATGTGATCCCTTCTTTCTGTTTCCAGGGTCCTAGTTAAGCGTGGGAAATGGTACTGCATCAGCTGTGACTCAAAGTGGATGAAAAAGCAAATACAAAAGGTAAGAATCAGCCCTCAGTCTACTGTTCTGTCATCTGTGTTTTAACAATAGTCTGGATAAAAGATGAACCACATGAAAGGTCCTCGAAGTGAAGCAGAAACATCTAGAGCTCCCTCTACTGGCCGGCTGCAGTATAGATCGTAAAGCCCGCCTCCTCCATGTTATCAGACGGGACACTGTTAAAGATGTCCTCTCAAACATGCTCTCTGTCATCATCGCTCTTATTCTGCTGATTAATGTTGAAGTAGAGTTTTCACTAAACTAGAGTTTGAACTTCAGAACGATTCCAGTTAAAAACAAAAGATATCAAGACTTGTTTTCAATCCTAGAGACAAAAATGAACTCCTGGACACTCCAGACGTCTGTATTGAGTTATTCAAGAATGATCATTGAGCATAGAGCATCATGTGATGTAATGCTGATATCACTGAAAGGTAAAATAATTAACATGTTCCTGTCCCTCTCTACTCCTCAGAAGAACCTGACCTGTCATGAAGAAAGGTTTTAAAGTGATGTGGATCAGCAGAAGGGGAGGAAGCTGCTGAGACCGTCTCTGCTGAGTGCTTCATCTTTTTCCAGTGGTGGAAAAAGTACACAGCTTCATTACTTAAGTCAAAGTTTAGGTACTCCAAGTCAAATATTACTCCAATACAAGTGAAAGTTGTTCAGTCAGAAAGTACTTTTGAAAATATCTCAAAACATTGTGTTTTCACAAAGCATGAGTGCAGTCAAGAATACATAGGAGTACATTCTGTTACATTATGTTTATTTAGAAAACAATTCTTGAAATCTCTCTAACTATACCATGGAATAAAAACAGACACTTAAGGTGCATTTCGACCAAGAGTTCCAGGGTCTTTTAGCCCCCTGAACTACTTTACCCTGAACTAAAAGGTTCCTGTGCCCCCATTGTTGTCTGCGTTTCGACCGTGGGCTGAAGTCCCGGGTAGATTGTGTAAATCAGGCCAGTGACGTATGGAGGAAATAAAGTAAATGCACTACACCACCAGACCAGCAGAGGGCAGTAAAACAAAGAGGAATGCCATTCATCACAGATGACCCCATAGAAGCAGACAGACAGGCAGGTATCATTATGAGCAACACAACAGTTAGCTTGTTAGCATGAAGAGACTCAGCTGGCGCTGTTTTAGATGGTGCTATATTTCATCACAGATGGATTCACTGAATCAACACGTGAGAGGAGATAAGCGCGAGTAGCAAAGACGTTTCAACGCGGCTTTAAAATCCTTTTGAACTCAAAAAGCCGTGATCGCAGAGATCGGCTGGTGTTTTGGTTTAAACGGCGACCCTGTTAACTGAGAGAAGACTACTGTTACAAGCTGCTAAATCAAGAGAATCACAGCTTCTTCTTTAGAAAAGTACACACACATACAAAACAGATAGAACAAATAAAAACTAATGAAAGAAAGAGAAATCAAGTGAATCACAGATGGAAAAAACAATGACTGTGAATGTTTTTTGGAAAAATTGAAGAAAAAAAATTGAAAAAAAAAAAATTCTAATCATTTTTTTTTTATTTTTTGTTTTGAAAAAAGAAATTTGGGGAAAAAAATTTGAAAAAATAAAAAATTGACAAAAAAAAAAAATTGACAAAATAAAATTTGACAAAAAAAAATTGAAAAATTAGAAAAAAAAATTTTGAAAAAAAAAATATTTGAGAAAAAAAAGTTGACCCAGACCCTGTCGGAATAATACATTTTCCTCATATTTGAAATTGGGCTCCAAAAGCAGGAAAACATGAAAAAGTGAAAATTTTCTCCTGTGTTTAAAAACATGGAAAAAGCAATGAATGAATCAACACGTGAGAGGAGATAAGCGCGAGTAGCAAAGACGTTTCAACACGGCTTTAAAATCCTTTTGAACTCAAAAAGCGGTGGCAGAGATCGGCCGGTGTTTTGGTTTAAACAGCGACCCTGTTAACTGGAGACTCTCAGCCGGATGCATCCCTCATAAACGTCTTTAGACCATCATTAAATATCTGATGAGGATATTTTGAAATCTTAATAAAAACTAAACTAGTTTGCATTCCCAGGAACTCCCTCTGTGTTTCAACAGCTGTGTAAACTCCACAAACACTGACACGTTCAGCTGAAGGTCTCCAGTTTACAGGGTCACTTTTAAAACCGGAACACCGGGAGGAGAGACGCATTCATGGTGGGCTGAGAGAAGACTACTGTTACAAGCTGCTAAATCAAGAGAATCACAGCTTCTTCTTTTGAAAAGTACACACACATACAAAAAAGACAGAACAAATAAAAACTAATGAAAGAAAGAGAAATCAAGAGAATCACAGATGTGTGTGATGTTATTGTGGACGGAGGGCAGAATAAAAACACTGAAGGTTAATCTACCAATCAGACACGTTCAGCATTAGAGGCCCTGGTTCCTGAAAGCCCCGGGACCTTTGAAAAGTACCACCCCCCTAGCAGGGGCTTTTTAGGGGGGGGATTATCTACCCCTGAACTAAATTTAGGCCCTGGGTCCACCGGTCTGTAGTTCCAGGGTAAAGTTCCTCTGGTTGAAAAACTCCTAAACACATTTTACTTTCTTAGGGATCAGATTTCAGAAAGAGAATTCATGAGCTGACTTCAAAGCAAAAGTAGTAACTAGAGCACCAATAGAAATGTAGTGGAGTAAAAGTAATAAGTTCCCCAAAATATAATACTCAAGTAAAGAACAGATACTCAAAAAATGTACTTAAGTAAATGTACTCTGTTACTGTCCACCACTGTCTATTTCATTTATTCCATTGTGTTGTGTTTCTATATCATTTCTGCAGCTTTTGGCATTAAATTCAACGATTTTTAAAATAAATAAGAATGATAAAGTCTTGATTTCATACAAGTTTTCTGCATTGGTATACAGCATTACACTGGCACTGTGTTTACAACATGTCGTTCCTGAAGAACAAAATAAACCCACAATGCATTTTGAGGATAGCTGATAGCCAGGCCTCCATCCAACAGGTGAGTCAGGAGGTATTTCAGGTTAAACCTGGCAGCTGCTCTGAGTAAGGAGCTGTGTCATAAGCCTGATGATGCTAACTAAGCACCCATGATATTCTAATATGTTATGATGATCTGTATATTGGATGTTGGCATCATTTAAAGGTGTATACTGTCTGTTACATGATCCACAAACCTCACTTTCTTTGAGTAGGGTGTCACTCTAGGGTCCTTGCGCAGTCGACAGTAGTTCCTCTTCTGGTGTGAAGCTGCAGTTTTTAAGATGTTATCTCTCCGGTTCACTCGCCATCAGATCTGAGTGAGTCCAGCAGTCAGATACTGAACACTGAAGCTGCTTTTCAGCCGAGATCCAGAGTCAGGTTTGGTGCCGTGCAGCGCTCGAAGATGCGGATGATTTTCTGTGCAGGACGCTGGATGTGTCTGCTCATCCTGGGGGGAGTGATGCTCTTCCCTGAATTAAGAGGTAAATAGAGAACGTAGGGTTATTCAGGAGGCAGTGTGGGAGGGTCGTCAACTATCCAAGCAATATATTTATTTTTCAAAGATCTGATTATTTGATTTTTTACACATTATACACAGGAGATCAATGTAAACAATAAGATAAGTGAATGAATTTAAAAAATAATAATAATGATTTAAAATAAATAAATAAAGAAGAAAAAAATGATAGTTGATGTATGACCTCTGAAAAGGGAGCAACTTTTGCAACACAGTCATTTACTGCAGGGGTTCCCAAATCAGGGTTGGGACCCATTGGGGGGTCGTGATACACAAATGGGGGGTCATGAGATGTCTTCCAGAATGTTTTTTTTTTTTTAAGTTATCTAAAAATAGTACATTTTACCCATTTATAGTAAAAAATATTGACAAAAATAGCTCTAAACTTCAAATAAAACCTTGATAATACAAAATGTAATGAGTTTTCTGCCTTTCTTTGTTGCCAGATGACTCCTAAGTTTAGAGTTAGTGAACAGTTCATTATCAAAAGCATCAGCAGCAGCAGGTTAATTCATAACGGCACAGGGAACACAGACACATGCTCATATAGGTAGGCTCATTTTCTGCAGACCAGCTAAATGAAGCAATGTTAAACCACTTTGAGGGACAGTGGGGGTTTTCAGCCCGTGACCTCCAAAATGTAGGTGCCAAAGACTTGTGACCCACACTGTCCATCAAAGAGGTTAATGTTTCTTCATACTTCATAATGAGTTAACCTTCATAATTCATCTGGCAACAAAGAAAGGCATGAAAACAAATTAAATGTACTTATTTGCAGGGTTTTATTTAAATGTAACTACTATTTTTGTCTATATTTTTACAATAATGGGTAACATAAGCCAATTCAGATACCTAAAAAAATCAATACATCTGGAAGACATCTCGTGACCCCCCCATTGGTGTCTCGCGACCCCCTCAGGAGGTCCCGACCCACACTTTGGGAACCCTGATTTAGGGTACGGCAAAATGTGATAGTTTTGAAATCTTCAGAAGAAGAGCTGTTTTCATTCTTTACGCTAACCTTAAAGAATCTGTGCCTCAAGTCGTCTGAATCAGAACACTCCTCCTCTTACACCAGCAGTCAAGAAGTCTGATCCAAGCTGGACTCTAATAGAAAACTCAGCTCGAGTTGAAATGAGAATAAAGTAGATCGGAGTTTCACAAATCAAAAGCGTCTCCTTCTGAACATTCATCTTGTATGTGCAAGAGCAGGTGTGTTACAGAACATACGGCAAGCTGAGATACTTTGATCTGCAAGCCTTCACTCCTCAAACTGTTCTTGACTTTTCCTTTTGTTTTAAGATCTTAAATAGTTCTTCTTCTTGTCACAGTTATGTCTATATTTTTATTGTTGGTCATGAATAAAGTTAAAAAGTGTAAAACAAGGTCAGACTGGTGGTGGTAACAGTAAAGTTCCTGGTCAACTCCCAGCAGCCAAGCGGACTTTCTATCTCTTTCTTTATTTCCTTATTTGTTTCTTTAACCCTCCTATTATCCTTGGGTCAATTGGACCCCGTTTAATATTTAACATCTCTAAATTAATGACGAACATCATTTTTTTGGCTTCATATTTCATGAATTTTCCTAATTTAATGTGGACAACTGGAAAATGTAAAATTAAAATATTGATATGTTCCAATTCCTGTAAACAAAAATTATGCATCGATGTTCCTTGGGTCAATTTGACCCCAGGCTGTTTTATCTGTTATAACATAAGAAATATCAACATTTGACATTGTTTTGGTTGTTTTGGATGATATTGAGGTCACTATAACAAAGGACACTTCCTCATGTGACTGCAGGAAGCTGGGATTGAACCACCAACCTTCAGATTGAGATATAATATTTCCAGCATGTTTTTATTTTTCATTTAACCTTTATTAAATTACCAGGAATAGTCCCATTAAGTACAAAGTCTCTTTATACAAGGGAGTCCTCGCCAAGACAGCAGCATACATAGTTTCATATTGAGCACAAGACAAAAAATATGAGTGACAAGTATTACATTGATTTATAAATTAGCAGTGTAATGCT
>NC_048288.1:30495886-30527479 GCF_009762535.1 Notolabrus celidotus
TTCAAAAAGCTGTCGCAGATTCAGGCGTTTTGGGGACGCAACAATCACAAAACAATCCTGCTAAATCCTGGAGGGACTGCTTATCTTATTGTATAGTATGGTACCCTATCGTACCGTGCCTTCTGTACCGTATCATGTTGAATCGTATCGTACCTTACCTTATCACATCGTATCATACTGTACCATGTCATACCGAATTGTTACGTATCGTATCATTAAATACTGTATTGTATCATGCTGTGACAATCAAATTGCCCCGTATCGTATCGTACCTTAACACACCGCATTGTGTTGTACCGTATCATACTGTTTTGTGTCATACGGCATCATATCGTACCGTATCGTATTGAAGCAGACCATATCCTATTGTACTGTATTGTATCGTATCATACCAGACCATACAGTATCGTACCGTATTGTATTGTAATGTATCGTATCCATCCCGCATCATATTGTACCTTATCTTATTGTATCGTATGAATCCTAACGTATCATACCATATGGTATCGTACCGTATCGTATCATAACATACAGTATAGTATCAGGCTGTGTCGTGTCGTAGCGCACCGTATCGTATAGTACTTTAACACACTGTATCACGTCGTCCTGTATCATACCGTATTGTACCATACCGCATCGTATCGTACCAGACCATACCATATCGTACTGTATTACATCGTATCGTACCAGACCATACCATATCGTACTGTATTACATCGTATCGTTCCAGACCATACCATATCGTACTGTATTGCATTATTTCGTACCAGACCATACCATATCGTACTGTATTACATCGTATCGTACCAGACCATACCATATCGTACTGTATTGCATTATTTCGTACCAGACCATACCATATCGTACTGTATTACATCGTATCGTTCCAGACCATACCACATCGTACTGTATTACATCGTATCGTACCAGACCATACCATATCGTACTGTATTACATCGTATCGTACCAGACCATACCATATCATACTGTATTACATCGTATCGTACCAGACCATACCATATCGTACTGTATTACATCGTATCGTACCAGACCATACCATATCGTACTGTATTACATCGTATCGTACCAGACCATACCATATCGTACTGTATTACATCTTATCGTACCAGACCATACCATATCGTACTGTATTGCATCGTATCGTACCAGACCATACCATATCGTACTGTATTACATCTTATCGTACCAGACCATACCATATCGTACTGTATTACATCTTATCGTACCAGACCATACCATATCGTACTGTATTACATCGTATCGTACCAGACCATACCATATCGTACTGTATTACATCTTATCGTACCAGACCATACCATATCGTACTGTATTGCATCGTATCGTACCAGACCATACCATATCGTACTGTATTACATCGTATCGTACCAGACCATACCATATCGTACTGTATTACATCTTATCGTACCAGACCATACCATATCGTACTGTATTGCATCGTATCGTACCAGACCATACCATATCGTACTGTATTACATCTTATCGTACCAGACCAGACCATATCGTACTGTATTACATCGTATCGTACCAGACCATACCATATCATACTGTATTACATCGTATCGTACCAGACCAGACCATATCGTACTGTATTACATCGTATCGTACCAGACCATACCATATCATACTGTATTACATCGTATCGTACCAGACCAGACCATATCGTACTGTATTACATCGTATCGTTCCCTATCATGAAACACCTGTGGATTCCCACCCCTTGTCTGCATAGGCATTAAAGGCAACAGATTGTTTGGCACTCCTGTAAATCGGGCAACGCAATGCACAAAATGCTAAGTCTAACATTTGTTTACTTTTATTTATTTTTGATGTAATTACTTTAACATCGTAAACACTGTGTTTAAAGTTATTTATAGCTTGTTTTAGAATCCAGCTCTTGAAATTAAACTAAAAGTCTACGAGCGGTCGATGCAGCCGGACTAATGTTGCAGATGTTCAGTGAACTCACCTTCACTCTGCAGCTGTAACACTTAATATAAGAAAACTCTAGCATTAGTGATCTGATGTTTCAGTGAATCTGGAGTACAGCGCTGAGTTAGAGCTCTGTAGGTGTCCTGATGAGGGTTTATTTTATTTCTAATTAACACGTAAGCTGTGTGAAATCATGATATTGATTTTCAGTCCATCAGAAATCCTTTGTTCTGAGTTTTCTTACTCATAAACACAACACACCCCCGCAGGCAGCCCACAGCTCAGCTTCATCCGAGCACAATGAAACAGACGTCATCTCCGCCCAATGACTGACAGCTGCTCTCTTCTGATGACACACCGACGCAAACCAGTGACTCTCTGAGCTGTCACTGGTTTGTTTCCAGCTCCAAACCGGAAACACATGGCTTTTGTTCCGCTGTCAGATTTAGAAAACGTTACTGACCGGTGTGGGGCGGAATCAAACTCCAACACTGAGAGAAGACTGTCACTTAGAACACGGCGCTGCTGAAGGCCTGAGCGGGTTTAATCTTTAGACGGAGACTAAGTCTACGTCTACAATGTGTTTGTTGAATGGAGGTCTATGAAAGAAGGTTAGAGACACTGATGTTCTTTTTTAAGTCTGACCTTCTTCACGGAATGTTCCATTTGTTCTCAGAATTCTGTCATCAGAGGGAATTCCAGAATTCTGACATCAAAGACAGAATTCTGGAATTCTGTCTTTGATGATGTCAGAATTCTGACATCACACTGTCAGGATTCCAGAACACCTGCTGTTGCTCTCCATACAGACTGTTTTTCCTGCTGACACCTGATTGGTGGATACTACTCAGACTACAGACAGAGACCAGAACCCTTCTCAGACAAAAAATCCAGACCCTGAGATCCAGATTTGTTGTCATTGTAAGTTAGGTTTCCACACTATAACCAGCTTGTTTGCCCGAGTAAACAGGCCTTATGTTGCTTCCCTTTCCCCTCGAGCCACACCAGGACTTTATTATATTAAGTTCTTGTACACATCTTGAAAAGGTGTGCTTTAGGTCCCAAATAAAGTTCAGATGGAAGCATCAGAAAAAGGACAAATGCACTTTGTAAGATGAAGTACAAGCGTATAAAGCGTTAAAACAAAACTCTGTCCCGTGGAGAGAAACCAGCTCGATGCAGCGGCTCCACACAGGTGGAGTGAGAACACACACCTGTTAAACACTGGGCGGTTCGTCTGTCACGTACACACACACCTACGGGCGATTTAGAGAGACCAGATAACCTGTGAATAACATGTTTCTGGACTGTGGAATGACGCTGGAGCACTCAGAGAGAACGCTCGCATGCATGAGGGAGAACATGCAAACTCCACACAAACCAGGAACCTTCTTGCAGTGAGGCAACAGCGAACCACTGCACCACCATGCAGCCAGTCCTATAAACGGGTCCTCTGCAGGTTCAGAGTGTTTCAGCAGATCTGTGTGTGATATTTAGCAACTGGACAAAATGATTGTGCAGAGAAACGGTCTTTACTATCCTCCTGTAAGTCGATGATTGTCTCGTAGTCCTCACTGCCGTCTTGTTAGCTTGTGACGCTTACGGCCCTTTTCCATGACACAGTTCCAGCCCGACTCGACTCGCCCTACTCGACTCGCTCTACTTCCCCCTGAGCAGCACCAAGAGGTTCCGAAAAGTACCAACCAAGCGGGTCAACGAAAACCTGAAAGCAGCTTCTACTTCAGTCATTCAACAAAGCTGAGGATTCTAAAAGAGACCAGATTTGGTGTTCTGCTCACCAGCTGGTCCACCGATGCATCTGTGTCATCTACTGAAGCTTCAAAACAAAGACCGGACTTGAAACTGAAACATCTGCTCAGTTAAACTTCTTTAATGCTGCAGAGGACGACTCCAACAGATCCATACGACTCCACTGCAGATACCAGACTCCATACTTCATGACGATCCTTCATATCTGCTGACTTTATCCCAGCTGTGCATGCCTCCAGATTAAGATTTCATCCACAGAGTCTAATCAACCAAACAGCCCGACCTAATATCATTAATCATAGATGAAACATGAACATAGTGAAAGATGGGGACGTCTGTGTGGAGTGAGGCACTGCAGATACAGAACAACTACACTGACCTAAAATGCAGCGCTTCAGGCTACAGATGCATCTAGTTGTTGTTGTTGTTGTTGATGAACGTACACGCAGGAACAGGAACTGTTAATGAGGAAAACACTGACACTGCAACGATGCTTCATTCAAAGTCTGCAAAATCTGGAGGAGTGAATCTTGTTTATGAGAATTCAATACAAAAAGGATCTTTGATATGATGGGAGACGTGCCATCAGTTAAATATTGAACACCTGTCGTTAATTCTGCTTTTGGGTTTGCCCAAACAATCCACAACAAACAATCTCCAGAGGAAGTTAAACACAACAAAGCATCAGAAGCTTCATTGTGTGAGACTCTAACGGTTACTTTAAGGTCTGCTGGAAATCTCAGTGCTGAGGTTTGTCCAATCAGACGACTCCTGGACCAAGCAATTAAAGAAGCAACCGGGTGTTCAGATCCAAATCCAAGCTAAATTTGTCCTTCCAGGATTCTCAGTTCATTACATCTCTCACCGGTTCATCTGTTTGTGCAGAGTCTCAGCTTCACTGTAAACAGTGCGTCCCACAGAGGCTTCACTCTGACTTCCTTCAGCGGTATGAACCTGAAACAGAAACTGATGTTCTTGTAATTAACGGGTCTTCAGTTTGCTGAAATAACAACATCATGATGCAGATTAGTCCAGTCCAAAGTCAAGCTTTGTCAGGTCTGTCCTCAAGAGGAGAAGAAAACTACGTCTACAATGTTTGTTTGTTGAATGGAGGTCTATGAAAGAGGATTAGAGACACTGATGTTTCTTTAGCTCTGACCTTCTTCACGGAATGTTCCATTTGTTCTCAGAATTCTGACATCATCAAAAACAGAATTCTGACATCATCAAAGACAGAACTCTGACATCATCAAAGACAGAATTCTGACATCATCAAAGACAGAAGTCTGACATCATCAAAGACAGAAGTCTGACATCATCAAAGACAGAATTCTGACATCATCAAAGACAGAATTCCAGAATTCTGTCTTTGATGTCAGAATTCTAGAACACCTGTTGTTGCTCTCCATACAGAGTGTTTTTCCTGCTGACACCTGATTGGTTGATACTACTCAGACTACAGACAGAGACCAGAACCCAACATGTCTCTGAATCAGAATCTGTAATTACAGGTTAGTGACATTACGCTGGATCGAGCTCCTCCGGCTGTTGCTCTCCAGTCAGACTGTTTTTCCTGCTGACATGTGATTGGTCAACACTACTCTGACGCTCTGACTACAAACTGTTCCCACTAAAATCCAGACCCCAGCTCATAGACATTTCTATCTATAATCTGTAAATAGAGATTACTCCTGAACCAACAAGCCCGTCCTGACCGACACCTCACCCACCGACAGCTCTGTTTGTCCCTGTGCGTAAGGCCTGGAGGTCACGGCGACATGGCGGGGATGATGTGATTTGGGCGACACTAAGTGAGGGAGCAGCACGGAGGCTTATCTGCCACAGCTCAGCTGATTGCTGCGTTTATCTAATAAACAGGTGGAGCGCCGGCTTCTCAAAGACCGAGAAGGAAAAAGTTTGATGCGGCGGGCGCTGCCCGTCAAACCTGACAGGAAATTGTTGCCTGAGGTTTATTACTCTGAATTTCAATAACAGCTGTGTGCTCAGACAGGTCGGTGTGGTTTGAAGACTGCATTAATCCTGTCGATACTTCTGTCCCTGAGAGAAGTCCGTTCATCAGAGAGGAGGATTTTTGGGATGTTTCCTCTTTGTCTTTAAAGTCTATCAAGCAAAAGAAGAACATGTGATGCTCTTCCTGAACTGTTCTTTGGTTTTAGGAGTTCAACTTTCTGACCTCTGTTTCTCAAATGTGACAGTTTTTGAATCGCCATCATCACTTAAACGGGACTTCCACCAGATCCGTGTCTGATCCGGCTCCAGGACCGCCGGACAGCTGGATCCCTGAATCAAGGATTCTCCTCCTCCTCCTCTCCTCATCCATGTTGTCTTTCAGGTCCTCTGAAAACCTCTGACCTGTTGACTCCAGGCCTGGCTCCGCTCATCATGACTTTGGTTTGTTGTTGTAGTTAAGTGAAATACGATCTGGTGATAACACAGAGTGTTTTATTCTGAAAATTAACCGGATGTTCTCATTTTGTTTTGGTGAAACCTGACTTCCTGTCCCGTTCCATCTGCTCTGTTGAGATTGATGCGTCGTGCTCCGGCATCCGGCAAAGAATAGAAGTCTTGTGGTTCTGATCTGGATCAGATACGCAGCTGGAACGCAACGGAGCGGATCCAGTGGAAGTTAACACATTGGCTAGAATAGAAACCTATCAGATCAGGAGCTGTGAAGGATCAGAGATGGACTGGACACGGAACTGGTGGAAATTGGCCGTTAGCAGGTTTTCTTTCATCCTATTTAACTGAAGAAGATTAAACCAGGCAACAAGCCAATGTGCTAAATAGTTAGATTTGCAATATCGAGAATTTCCTGACCCAAAGATGCAAATTTGAAACTTCTTGATTTATGTTCTGCATGTTTTCAAGAAGTATTTAAACTCAAAGGAAACTGGAAAGTCTGATTCATGAATCTACTATTAAATGATAAGGCTCTACATCGTCTCATCACTATCACCGCTCCCTCTCTCTCTTCATCTCCCTCTATCCCTCTCTCCAACACGGTCTCAGCAGATGTGTGTCTAACATGAGTCTGGTCCTGCCGGAGGTTTCTGCCTGTTAAAGGAAGTTTGTCCTTGCCACTGTAACTTGCTAAATGCTGCAAAGTGCTCTGCTCATGGTCGATTAAGATGAGATCAGACTGAGTCTTAACCTGTCTTGGTGTTGGGTCTCTGTTCGACCTGCTCTGTTTGTAAAAGCGTGTTGAGATAACGTTTGTTGTGATTTGGCGCTTTACAAATAGAGATTGATTGATACATAAATATAACAAAGTAAAACTGGTGAAAAGAAGGTTAGCATTATTATGAATGTTTGTGCACTAAATCACCGATAAATAAACATTGGCTTCAAGGAAATTTGAATTCCTAGTCGTGGTGGAGACACAAAAACAATCCGGACTATGTTTCTGTGAAATAATTCAGCGTATAATCGACTTAATGTCAATGTAAAGAGCCAGACTGGAGCTTTTGGCACTAGAGGGATCTGCATTTTGAAAAGACTGGTGATGCAATACAAAATAAAGAGGTTATAATTCAGCAGACGGAGATAAACTGCAACATAGTGAGTCCAGGGATACTTCAAAATGCTAACTATGTTGGGAAACTTGTGCTGCACATTTTCTTTCCTATATGATGAGATGATGCTTGATTCTGATTGGTCAAAACACCTTGACAATGGTTATTAACTTTCGTGCCGGTCTAGTCTCACCCTGTACATCATCCCTCTTAAATCGTCCAGACTTCACAAACTGGACACACTTCGTTTTAATTTGAAGCCTCTTCAAAAAGATGTCATCACCGCGCTCTTATTTTGAAATGACCACACACTCTCCCTAAGTGAACAACACACACACACACACACACAGCAGCACACACACTCTCACCCTCTGTTTTGGACAGCAGCAGTGACAGACTCACACACTGACACGTCCATCACGCTGTCAGGAGACCTGTCAGGTTCTCATCCTGCTGTGATCCACTCACACACACACCTGAGTGTCAGGAGTGTGTGTGTGTGTGTGTGTGTGTGTGTGTGTGTGAGTGTGTGTGTGTGTGTGTGTGTGTGTGTGTGTGTGTGTGTGTGTGTGTGTGTGTGTGTGACGTTTGGGCGTGACGTTTCCACTTCCTCCCGCCGTCTCCATCATTAATAACATCTGTCAGCCGCAGGTTCTGCTCTGATAAACACTCTCAGCTGGATTAGGAGCTCCACTCGGCCTGCAGCTGCCTAACTTTTACCTTCCAGCGTGTGTGTGTGTGTGTGTGTGTGTGTGTGTGTGTGTGTGTGTGTGTGTGTGTGTGTGTGTGTGTGTGTGTGTGTGTGTGTCACTGCAGTGGGAGAAAATAAAAGCTTTTATGAATGATGCTGATCAGACGGAGAGGGGGCAGTTTGATGTGTCGAGGTTTGTCTGCTTCAAAGCCTCAGGTTGATGTTTTTTGGGGGGGGGATTAGAGCTCCAGATTCCTGATCGTCTCTTTGGGAAAATTTCACCCTAATTTATTCAGATTCTGCCCCAGAATTTCCTCCCTGAAACCGCTTTAATCTGGGCTGCCATGGGACTGTATCTACAGCTGCACATCACTGCAGGTGAGGCTGCTTTCACCGCAGAGTGACAGACGAGAGAAACTGTTTTTCTCTGCACAGCAAAGCGACAGAACGAACCCTCGTCTGCTGCAACAAATCACACTCACACACATCTGTGAGGCTCCCAAGCTGGAGCGCACGTTCATGCACAATACATGAAAGATTTCAGGCAACAGGGTGGCTCACATCCAGCGTGTATCTAGGCTTCCTCTCGCACAATGTAGGCCTTCCCGAGCCTGTATGAATAAAATATGCCATCCCCATTATATAAGGCAAGAAATGCCCTCTTCTTATCTGCAGGAGTAACAGCAGGGTGGGCTGCTGTGATTGAGAGTGTGTGTGTGTGTGTGTGTGTGTGTGCATGAGGAAGGAAAAGGAGGAAGAGGAAGAAGAGGAGGAGGAGGAGAAGGGAGCATCCTCTTCATCCTCAGCTGCTCTGCAGGCCCCAAAAAACACAGAGGCAGGAGAACATCAGACGCCACACAGCCAGCCCCTCTGTGTGCTGCTCTGTCACGCAGCGTGGATTGCAATGCTATTATTAAACAGCCACACACACACACACAGCATCACACACACACAGTATCACACACACACACAGGTATGCTCGTCTGATTGTGTCAACATCTCAAGGTCAAACATTGGGTTGGATTCAGACCCAGATGCAGCTCTGTCTGCAGACAAAGAGCAGCGGCAGAACCCTGCAGTGTGTCCCCGCTCTGCCCTCACCCTCCCCCGGCCACAGAGAGCTGGACAGGCCGGTCCCTGGAGGAGCGGGAGGAGGAGGAGGAGGAGGATGAAGAGGAGGGGGGCCTCAGGAATGGACGGTTAGATTCCGTTAGTTGGATGGTGATGGTGATGGTGATGATGATGATGATGGTGGTGATGAGATAACGGGATAACGAGGGAAAACAGGAGGAAGAGGAGGAGGAGGAGGAGGAGGAGGAGGAGAGGTTCGCCTGGGTTTTTAATCTTACCCTCTGACAGCTCGAGCTCCAGCTCCGCGAGCCGGGCTCGGATCTCCAGCGGGATCGGCGACGCCTCACGGTCCGCCATTCGCTCCGTGCTGCAGGAACACCTCCCCGGTTAAACCGCTGCTGCTGCCGCTGCCGCTGCCGCTCCTGTTTTCGACTCCTGCCGCCTCCTTTCGCTTTTTGCCGCTTCTGCCGCTTCTGCTCCTGCCGCCTCCTTCGCTGCTCCTCCTCCTCCTCGGCGGAGGCGCGGAAAGGCTGCGAGGCGTCGAGGGAGAACAAAGAGGATGGATCTGGATCTGGAGGGTCTCCTTGTTTTTCAACGGAGGCCCGCCATGGCGCCCCGGCTCCTCCTTGAATCGGTAAAGACCCCGGTGGCTCGGTGGGTTGTCGTCGCTGCCGTTGCGGTGTCTGTAGCGGAACAGAGGCAGAGCCGTTTGCAGCTTCTCGCCGCTGGAGTCACGTGACTGTAAGAAAGGAGGAGGGGGAGGAGCAGTACTGACCATCACCAGCAGGGGGCGCAGCGAGCAACCACACCTACTGGCACTGGAGATGATCCTTCTATTAGTTTCAAAACTTCATTTAAATAAAATAATTGAACATTTTTTACAATATTTTTTAAATTCTATTTATTTTCCCTTAAATTACATAATTATTTAGTGAAAAAAATATGACAAAAGATTGAAGTAATCATCACAAAAAAATGGTTGAGTAGGTTAAATATCTGGGAGGCAGTACTGACCATCACCAGCAGGGGCACAGCGAGCAACCACACCTACTGGCACTGGAGTTTATCCTTCAATTATTTAAGAACTTTATATAAATAAAATAATTGAACATTTTTAACCATATTTTTTAAATTCAATTTATTTTCCCTAAATTTTTAAAATTATTTACTGAAAAAAAAAGACAGCAGATTGAAAGAATCATCACAAAAAAATGATTGAGTAGGTTAAATGTCTGGGAGGCAGCGAGCAACCACACCTACTGGCACTGTAGATGATCCTTCTATTAGTTTAAAAACCTAATTTAAATAAAATAATTTAACATTTTTTACCATATTTTTTAAATTCAATTTATTTTACCTTAAATTAAAAAAATATTTAGTGAAACAAATAAGACAAAAGATTGAAATAATCATCAAAAAAATGGTTGAGTATGTTAAATGTCTGGGAGGCAGTGCTGACCATCACCAGCAGGGGCGCAGCGAGCAACCACACCTACTGGCACTGGAGTTTATCCTTCAATTATTTAAGAACTTTATATAAATAAAGAAATTAAACATTTTTTACCATTTTTTTTAATTCACTTTATTTTCCTTAGATTTTCAAAATTATTTACTCAAACAAATAAGAAAAAAGATTAAAGTAATCATCACCAAAAAATGGTTGAGCAGGTTAAATGTCTGGGAAGCAGTGCTGACCATCACTGGCGACTGTCACTGTAGTTAACGTTGTTTATCCTTCATTTTTTAAGGACTTAATACAAATAATGTAATTCAACCTATTTTTTTTTACCATATTTTTTAAATTCAATTTATTTTCCTTTAAAATTATCAATTATTTAGTGAACAAAATTGACAAAATATTGAAATAATCATCACAAAAGTGAGTAGATTAAATGTCTGCTTTTATAAAAATCTAGCTCATTTTCAGTTCATTTCTTTATTCCTTTTAAAAATATAAGTGGAAATACTTCATTTTAATTCACTTGTGACAGTTTGAATTGTGACTTTAACTTATAAATGCATTAAAACCGCTCAGAAATAATTGCATAATACTCATTTTCACTTGCAGAGCACAATACGTCCTCAAATGTCTCACACAAACGCTGGTTGGAGAGCTTTCTGTTTTTATGCCCCTAAGCTGTGAAACTTTGACTTTGGACATTAAAACAGTGAGCTCTCTGTGTGTGTTTTTACAAGTAAACTTAAAACTATTAATTTGGAGTAATTGATTTTTAGCCCTGGACTGCATTATTATTATTCTAATCATTGCTATCACATTTAATTAATTATTATCTATTTATTTCTTGTATTCATCTGATCTTGTTAACACTTTCTTATTTCTAACTTTTCTTTCCACGCTTACTTATTTTATTAAATTTACTGTATTGATTTCATTTTATTTTATCTTTAAGTATTTTATTTATAATCCTGCCTTTTTTATTTTACCATTGCTGTTGTTTTCTGTCTGTGTGTTATTTTGTGAAGCACTTTGGGCTGCATGCTTATATGTATGAAAGCTTCTCTATAAATAAAGTTGAGTTGAGTTGAGAATTAACTTCTTCAGTCTGACTCCTCAAACTTTCTCCATGTTTAAAATACTGGATTTACCTTTCTTTCTAAACCCAAACACAGTCTGAAGATGTACTTCATCAAGCAATATTTGCCCATCCTCTCCATGTGGTCACTCTTAATTCACCATCTGCATGTGGAAACCAAACCTCCACAGAATAATGTGATTAATGTTAAAGGTCAAGCAGCCTTTAATTAAGTCCGGTGTGAGTGAAGGAGCGTAATGTGGCAGTGACACATAAGTGAGCATCAATTTGTGCTTCTAATTCAGAGTATTTCATTAGTATTATTCATCACAGTCATTATGTCCACAGTCTTCCAGGAATCAAATCATCCTCACTGTAAACAAGCGTAGGGCCGTATAATGGAGTAATGGGTGTTTTAATGTGACTCACCTGCCCCCTGCTGGTCAGACAGGAGAACTACACCTGAGGACATGAAGTGATGCAGCAGAATCTCATACAGAGAAATAAAGCTTTTAAAAAGGAAATGCAGAGCGATGAAACTTTAAAGGCACTTCTTTAATATTTGTTCAATAATATGTACATCTGTACAAACAAAGTAACATGTGCCACAACCATGCCGGCTCTCTCACCGTGAAAACATTTAAAATTGATGTTTTAAACAAAAGGACGATTCAAGTTCACTGAATAACGGCTTCACCTGCACTACAACACGCTGACTAGACTTCTCTCTACACAGGCGAGGCTTCATCTTCAACACACAAAGGCACTCCTCTTCAAAAGAAATAAAAAAAAGGACATAAATTAAATTCTAAAATGAAATAAAAAATCATGCGTGGGTAAAGTTTGATTACTCAGTGCCAAAAATCAAACTGCGTGAGATCTTCAGAGAGCGAGCTTCGGCTGAACGTCCTGTACAGAAAGAAAACATCAAAACGCACACAAACGGCGAGCGCTCTCCGCCGAGCTCTAAAGAAACAGACCTGAACTACTAACCAAGAAAGAAAACTGAAACACGTAGCAGATCAACATTTACAGAGTCTGTACAGCTGCCACACACACACACACACACACACACACACACACACACACACACTTCACTTAATGCCAGCAGTGCACGTTTCAAACTCCGGTCCAACACGCCTCAAACACGCTTAGATTGTTTCTCACGGCAGCTGCTTGGTTTAATCAGGACAGTACGAGGATACATTCTCAGAGGGATCAGAATCACCGAGGACACACCGCTTGGCCCGGGTAGGTCAGGGGCTGCTCTGCCTCTGGAGGACCGGGTTCAGCGGGAAGCGGCGCCGGCTCGCTGGACGACGCTCTCTGGCAGATCTGGGCGTAGCTCAGCCTCTTGGAGTCCTGTCCAATGAAAGAAGAGTCTCTCACACCTTTGCTTTAGCTCATCGATTATCTACTCTAAGATGCTTCCCTTTCCTTGGGTTCACCTCTCATGGAGAACAGTTCTAAAGCTCAGAGTGACAGAAGGATTACAAAGCTATCAGTTCTAAGTCAACACCAGCATTTGATAGTGTCACACAAAACAGGACAGAAGTGCATTTGAGAGATGTTAATTAATCATGCATTGATTAACTGATTGTTAAGAATTTACTCAAACACATTCGTTCAGCTATCAGGGAGGTGTTTTAAGATAAACACTACCAGTCAAAGTTTGGACACACCTTCTCATTCAATGGTTTTTATTTATTTTAATAATTTTCAACATTGTAGATTAATACTGAAGACATCATAACTATGAAATAATCTGGTTTTGCCATAATCTGGATTACAACAGTAGTCAAATAGAGCTATCCATTGTGTACTAACCCTACCTCTGAACAACACAACTGATGGTCTCAAACACATTAAGAAGGCAAGTCACTCTACTAATGAACTCTTGACAATACTCATGTTCATTAGAAACCATTCCAGGAGACCACTTCATGAAGCAGACTGAGAGAAACCATTCCAGGAGACCACATAAAACAGATTCTGATTTGTTTAACACTTTTTAAAAATTGAAATAATTCCATATATGTTCTTTCATAGTTTTGATGTCTTCAGTATTAATCTACAGTGTTTACAATCATTAAAATAAATACAAACCCTTGAATGAGAAGGTGTTTCCAAACTTTTGTCTGGTAGTGGATCTTGTTTATTATAAATATGCCTCTCTAATAAGATAAGCTCTTCTGATAGCAAGTTATGAAGCTGCCACAGAGATAAAACATGAAACCTGTGTGATGGGAAAGATTGTGAATAAGTCAATCTGATGTTACTGATGTAGATATACGTGATGTAAAAGGCTGAATGTGAAGGGATGCTTCTCCTGAACAAGAACACATAAACTCTCCTGAGTGTCCTTGAATGTGTCCTAGCTTCTTAAACTCCACACTAACTCCTCCTACAGAGGACCAGGACGACACTCAAACACCCCGCAGTAACTGCAGAACTCTTACTGTGACTGCTTCCTGTGCGAGTCGTGCTGGTTTGGCCTCGCCGGTCGTCTCCGGGCTCTCCATCACGTTCCTGCAGGGAGCAGCAGAACAATCAAACACACAGAGCTCAGAGCACCACAGCTGGCACCATGACAACTGGCAGACGGATCAAAGTACGCATTTGAAATATCCAGAGAGGAAGAGAAGAAGAAGCAGAGAGAAGAAGCAGGAGAGTGTGACGTGGACTCACGGCTGTGTGAGCGTCAGAGGCTCAGCTGGCTCGGCGGGCTCTGAGGGACACACGGCGCTGCTTTGGGCCGGACTCTGAGGAACGTGAGTGTTAGATTCTACAGTCTGGGTTGTAAGTGTGAGCAGAGGCTCTGTGACCTGGTTAAATCTGATCCTCGTGAGTGTGTAGAGTGTGTATGAGTGTGAGTGTGTGTGGTTTGTTTACCTTGACGCTGTCGTCAGCTGCAGGGACCGGTGCTGAGGCGGCGTTCGCAGGACGAAGAGGAGGGAAGCTGGTCAGGCCGAGCTCAGGAGGAGGAGACGGCTGATGAGACGGCGACTGGTTCGGCGCGTTCTGCACAAACAAACAGAGTCAATGCAGAGTCTGCACAGAGTCAACCCGCAATCAGTCACAGTGATCACTCACCGTGGACATGTCCCACGCACGGGGGCTCTCTCTCCTCCTCTGGCCGAAATTTCCTCTCCTTCAGGACGAACAGAGCAGAGAAGTTAGAGCAGGCAGTCAGTGTGAGCAGGGACTTGGACAGGAGTGAGTGAGCAGGGATCCTTACAAGAGTGTGTGAGCAGGGACGAGGACAGGAGTGTGTGAGCAGGGACTTGAGAGGAGTGTGTGAGCAGGGACGAGGACAGGAGTGTGTGAGCAGGGACGAGGACAGGAGTGTGTGAGCAGGGACTTGAGAGGAGTGTGTGAGCAGGGACGAGGACAGGAGTGTGTGAGCAGGGACGAGGACAGGAGTGTGAGAGCAGGGACGAGGACAGGAGTGAGTGAGCAAGGACGAGGACAGGAGTGTGTGAGCAGGGACGAGGACAGGAGTGTGTGAGCAGGGACGAGGACAGGAGTGTGTGAGCAGGGACGAGGACAGGAGTGTGTGAGCAGGGACGAGGACAGGAGTGAGTGATCAGGGATCCTTACAGGAGTGTGTGAGGAGGGACGAGGACAGGAGTGTGTGTGCAGGGACGAGGACAGGAGTGAGTGAGCAGGGATCCGGACAGGAGTGTGTGAGCAGGGACGAGGACAGGAGTGTGTGAGCAGGGACGAGGACAGGAGTGTGTGAGCAGGGACGAGGACAGGAGTGTGTGAGCAGGGATCCGGACAGGAGTGTGTGAGCAGGGACGAGGACAGGAGTGTGTGTGGGTGGAGAGGGGTTAGATGGATCAGGGTTTTCCAGGAGGTTCCCTGGACATATGACGTTTTGCACCAATGGGCCCGTTTGTGTAATGGCTGGACTCTGCTGCCCCGTCTAGCTCGGTGTGTGTGTGTGTGTGTGTGTGTGTGTGTGTGTGTGTGTGTGTGTGTGTGTGTGTGTGTGTGTGTGTGTGTGTGTGTGTGTGTGTGTGTGTGTGTGTGTGTGTGTGTGTGCGTGTGAAAGACTCGGTCGTGGTCTTACCTTCCCTGATCACCGGATGATCCGACTTGCTTGTTGGGCTCTGCTCTCCCTCCCCGGCCCCGCGTGTTTCCCCGTGAGCGTGCTCGACCCCTCCTGGTGGGAGAGAAGGAGCGCCCTGCCTGTGCTTGATCTGAGGAGGAGGAACCGTTCTGATGGGGCGGCTGCTGAGAGTTCGACCACTTTGAGCCGCTCCTGCAGGGAGACAACGAGCGGACTTTCACAGCTGATAAACTGAATCAAACATTTGAACCCTGCAGAGAGAGAGAGAGAGAACCACAGCCTGACCTCTGCCTGTGCGAGCTGTGAGGTTTGAAGATGGAGCTTGCTGGTATCCCGTTCATGAAGTCGTTGATCATGGCTGCAGGCTGCTGAGAAGAGAAGAGGTCAGAGTTCACGCGGTAACACTTAATCCACGCTGACGTAGAAATAAAGCGACGAGGACTGACCTCGGCACATTCCTGGTAACCCGAGGCCCACACCTCGTTGGTGAAGTCGTACAGCTGTTGGGCCGGTATGTGGGCGGGGCAGGGCTGCTGGTAGGAGGTGGGGGGGTAGTAGGAGGCGTACTGGTTTTCCAGCTGAGGAGGTCTGAAGCCGTTTTTCGGAGCGAAGGTGGCGGCCATGGCTTTGGCTTTTATCCTCGCCATGATGGGCTTCCCCTTAAAATGCCGGACCTCCTCCCTGAGGAACTTGTAGACCTAAGAAGGATCCGAGAGACCACAACACGATGTCTGACGGTGTTTTGTATTCTGGGGAGAATGTTGAGACTACAAACACAGTGAGTCTGGTTTCTGGGATTTGTAGTTCTCAGGTTTACCTGTTGAGCGTCCGCCTCTGAATTAAACGTGACGAACCAGTTATCGTTGCCCGCAAACTCACAGCTGGAGAACTTAGGAAGGTTCTCCCCACCGAAGAGCGCCTCCACCTCCTGCAGGACAGGAACATTCAACAACACGCCGTCACAGGAAGACTACGTTTAAACGCTGAGTGTTAAAATACGTCTTTGTAAGATGAGGAGCTGTTTGAAGAGTCAGAGGAGGTCAGGGCTCTGGAGTCTGGGTGGTGCCGGTCTTACCTCCTGAGGTGTGCTCTTTGGTATCTCCCGCAGGATGACGACACACCGACTCTGACAGGGCCGGACTTTCTGCCCACACGGAGTCAGCTCGACGAGAGGCAGCGCTGTCGGCCAATCAGAGAGGAGAATGAGTCAACAACACAGCACCTATCTTTACTTCTCTAAGGGTCTGAAGCGGAGATGTTAAACGTTGTAGATAAACTAACACTGACTTTTCAGGATCTCAGAGATGAGGTCCAGGTCCGTGCTGAGAGACTTGATCTTGTCCAGGCTGGCCAGCGTTGAAATGGAGAAGTACTGGTCGCTGTCCATCTGAGAGTTGAGGTACAGGTCGCTGCTGAGGTGCTCCCTGCGGAGGGGCGGAGAGGTCGGTCAGAACACAACAACAGATCGGGATGACATCACAGGAGCTACCTTTAAATTCAGATCTACCTGGTCAGGCAGGACTCCAGGACCGTCCTCAGCTCCTCTTTGATCTCATCTGGAACCCAAACAAAGTCCCGTCAGTCGTGTGACCGTCGAGGAACAGTTCAAAGAAAGGAACAGCTGGATGTGTGATACCTGAGACAGCTGGTCCGCAGAGCTCTCCATTCACAGTCGGAGCTCCAGCAGTCAGCGTCTGGTAGTCCAGCACGCCGGGATCCGCCTCGGCGAGACCCTCAGCCAGGACCACCACGTTCTGGAACTCTGGCATGTACCCTGAGAATCAATCCCACATCATGTTCAGCATCACCACAATGCACGCCATCACGATCTAAAACCTCTCGAGAATAATTAAGGCCAGATCTAATGAGTCTAGATGATGTGGTTCTGGATCAGGACCTGGTCCAATGTGGACTAAAGGTGAAAAAAGCAGTGGAATCGCCCTGTTCTTGCATTTTCACAAACAGAATAAAGGATTCACAAATCTCAAACTGAGTTTTATAGAGTCTAAAGCCGCTATACAAAAATTAAAGGCCAGATCTGAGGGGTCTAGATAATGTGGTTCTGGATCAGGCCCTGGTCTAAGGTTAAAATGAGAAGTGGATTCATCTTTCTTGCATTTTCACAAATAAATACAGGTTTCACAAATCTCAAACTGAGATTCAAAGACTCTAAAGACTCTCTAGAATAATTTAAGACAGATCTAATGAGTCTAGATGATGTGGTTCTGGATCAAGACCTGGTCCAATGTGGTCTGGAGGTGAAAAAAGGTTTCACAAATCTCAAACCCTCTCTAGAATAATGAAGGCCAGATCTGAGGGGTCTAGGTGATGTGTCAGACAATCAGCCAATCAGTGTCGTTGAAGCTTTGCTCACCCTCCTGATTGGTCAGATCCTCGGGGAGCTGTATCCATGGCTGCTGGGCCTGCAGGAAGGCGGGATCAGCGAGGTGCAGGTTAAAGTTCTGATTGGTCCACGCCTCAGCATCGGGGTTAAGGCTGGGGGCAGGGACAGGTGTCTGAAACAAACAAACAAACAAACAAACAAACAAACAAACAACAGGACAACATTAGTTCAGACAAAGTGTCAGAGGATGTATCTGAATGAAGGAATGTTTTTAAATGTCTGAGTCAGCCGAGACTTCAGGGTCTTAACACTCTGTCTCTAGACCTGAGACTGTTTGGAGGAGGTCTGTGTGTCAGGTCTTTAAAAAGACTCTGCCTGCTGGTTTCTCCGTGCAGACCAGATCAGTGTGTCTCTAGTCTGAGTGATATTAACACCGACCCTCCAGCACTGACCCGTCCCTACATCTAAAGCCCCCTCTGAGTGAACACTTACAGACCGGGTGCAGTCTGTGTGCCAGTCCCACACACAGGGTCCCTGAGGCATCACGGTGCTGTAGGGGTACGCTCCCAGCAGAGCCATAGAGGGCTGGAGCTCCGACACGGCGTCCGGGATCTGCTCCGACTCGACCGCCGGCTGAGCCTCGCCCTGACCCGGAGCCTGCTCGGTCGCGGTCGCCCCCTGAGCCCAGTCCCCGCTGCTCTCCTCCAGACCCAGCTTGATCCAGGGGTGCGGGTAGAGGCGGCAGACAGAGGCGTCCGCGTCCTCCCCGAGCAGCTCGGAGACCATCTCTCTCATCCCGCCTTCCCTCTCGCCCTCCTCGGCGCTCGGCGGGTGCTCGTGGCGCAGGAAGGGGATCTCGTAGGAGGGAGTGGAGGCGTAGGCGTCGATCTGACCCGGGTCCACTTTCATGAGGATGTGGTCTTCCTGGCAGCTTGGAATTAGACTTGTTTCATCCTCACAGCTCGACTCGTGAGGCGCCATGTTCGTGTCACAGACGTTGAAGACCTCGTCTGTCTCAGGAGCTGAAGGGTTACAGGTTTCTGGAGGGACCGGATGCTCCTCCTGCATCACCTTCACCTCGTCAGTCTCCTCTGAGGGATCTCCGTCTGAGGGCTGAGGGTTCACAGAGTCAGAGGAAACGCAGGATGGTGAGGACTCTGTGGTTTCAGAGGCACTTTGAGGAGCTCTGAGGAGCGGCTGTTCTGCTGGATCTGAAGAGTCTTCTTTGATTGGCACAGACGGGGGCGGGTCAGTCCGAGTCTCCTGTGGTGTGTCTGAGTCTCCTTTGTCACACATGTGGATGTATTCTTCCTCTGGTTGGATTTGAGAGCGTCCCCTCTCCATAACGTCCGGACAAACACTTTGCTCACCTTCCTCAGAGGACGGGTGGCGTTGGGAGATGGAGGGAGGGGGCGTGGAGGAGAGAGTGCGGTCCTCGCAGACCTCAAACAGCGGATCACGTGTCTGGTGCGGCGCCTGTCTTCTATCTCCGCTCATACACACGTCCTGAAAATGATCATGTGAGTCTTCAGGACCAGAAACCACAGACTCAGGATCTTCAGGAGGAGGCTTCAGTTGGAACATGGGATCATTTGAGTTGATGTCCAACCTGTCGTTTGAGAAGGACTCACAGGGACTGAGGGGGGGCGGGTCCGCGTTAAGGCAGGAGAAGGCGGTGAGCTCAACGGGCAGCGATGACACGGCAGAGATGGCGGACGTGGAGGACACCTCGGTCAGGGGCGTCATGTCCGTTGGGTTGCTGTGACAGACGTCCTCGCTGAGGCAGAAGGTCACGGGGATGGCCTCGCTCCGCAGAGACGGGTTCACCATCTCGGTCCCGGGCTGAGGCGGAGCAGGTCCCTCCTCGAGGAGAGGTTTGAAGTCCAACTGTAAAGGACCAGGTGAGTCCGGGGGAGGAGCTTCAGCTGATGGTTTTACATTTTGGATGCGCTGCTCCTGCAGAGGACTGGAGGCAGAATCGGGACTCTGATCCAGCCCCTCTGTGGCCCTGATGTCCACTGAACACACACTTCCTGTCACCGCACACACACTCTCCTCTGTGACCACCTCCTTCTGTAATCCCTCCACACACACACTCTCATCAGTGTGTGATGTCACCAAAGACTCATGAGCGTCCTCAGCAGCGGTGCAGCAGGTGAAGTCCTCATCCTGGGGTGTGTGTTCTGGTGGATTTGTGGGGGTCAGCAGGTCACACACCGGGTCCCCCAGCTGTGGATCTGGATCTGAAGCAGGGTGAGGTGAGGCGGCGTCCTCAGCTGAGACTGAAGTGTCAGAGTGCGTCTGTGGCGGGACGGGTTCATCTGATGGTTCTGAAGCGGCCTCCTCGTCATGTGACCTCGGCGTGGTTTGAGTCTCGCAGGCCGGGCCGTCCTCTGCGTGTGCTTGGCCGGACAGCAGAGACCCGGGTATGCTGGGCAGCGCAGCTGTCTCCCCGTCAGCTGTGTGCGATGAGCGCGGCGCTCCAGCTGTTTGCGTTTGGACGTGCTCGTGATCAAGGTCGTCGGCGTCGATGGAACAAATGCTGTAGAAGCTCCGGGTCCTGGTTTCAAAACCTTGACCCAGAGTTGTTGCAATGACACACACGTCCTCGTCCTCACACACGCTGACCGGTGACACCTGTGGCGTGTGGCTCACTGTGACATCATCGTGGCTGTGCGGTGACCTGACAGGTGTGGAGGAGCGGCTCCCCTGCGTCTCCACTTCCTGTCCTTCAGGCCGCTGAGTGAACCATAAAGCCCGCAGCGTGGCGTTGTCCACAATCTTCTGTTTGACCGGACTGCGTGTGGGCATCTCCATATAGGGGGCCGGTCCACAGCTGGGCCCGGCGGCGGCGTGTGTCCCGTCTGTGTTTGTGTGTGTGTTTGTGATAATAATAGCCTCCTTCTCCTCCTCGTGAGTGCTCACTGTTTTAAGATCCTCATTCCTCGTGCCGCCGCCGTCCCCCGTGATCGTCACTTCCTCTCTCTGAACTTTGCTGTCCGGCGCTCCTTCCTCATCCTCCTCTCCCTCAGCCACGCTCGCTCCCTCGTCCAGGCGCACTTGCTGAAGCACAGCGACGGCGTGCTGCCTGACCCGCTCCGTCACCTCACTCTTCAGCCCTTCGTGGTTGGGGGGCTGAAGCAGACCGCTGGTCTCGCTCTGCAGGCCGGGGTTCAGCTCTTTGCTAAAGCAGCACCCCATCCTCTGCGGCCTAAAAGTTGGAATACAAAAACAAGACTGCTATGTCCGAACACTCAGTGAGTCCACACAACACGAGACAACAATCATGAGCCGGTCCTCGCGATGGCTCAGCCACATGCAGAAAGAGAAAGACCCTCTGCTCCCCCCGGCGTCGCCCCCTCCTCTTCCCTCCCCCTTTTTCCCCTCCCCTGCCCAGAATAGCAAAGTGAAGGGGCTCACATGTCCCTGCCACTCAACGGAGGGCCGCACACTTTGTGTGTGTGTGTGTGTGTGTGTGTGTGTGTGTGTGTGTGTGTGTGTGTGTGTGTGTGTGTGTGTGTGTGTGTGTGTGTGTGTATGTATATGAATGTATGTGGGAGCCCTAGTTAGGCTACAGTTTGAGAGGGGTCAGCACATGGCCCAGCGACCACCAATCACAACACAGAGATTCAGAAATGTCCACTCCTCCTCCTCCTCCTCCTCCTCCTCCTCCTCCTCCTCCTCCTCCTCCTCCTTGTCCTCCTCCAACCATTCACTCTGTCCTCCCTCCCACTGACACCTTTCTCTTTGACTTACATCAGTTTCACCCTCACTGATTCAGCCCCCCCTCCTCCCCGGTTCTCCCTATAGGTCTCCCCTAACATGCCTGAACGGGGGTCAGGCCTGATCGGGGGTCAGGCCTTGACGCTCACTCAGAGGATTCTTCAGACGTGAAGAGGTCTGTTGTTTCTCCTGGTCTAAATAAAACCTGACTTGGACTTCTCTGGTCCTGAGACTAAAAGGGTTCTAGGCAGTGAGGACCCGTCCTGTACCCGTACCTGGCAGTAGTATCCGGCTCCAGGACCCAGCGCTCCGAGCGTTAACTGCACCTGTAGATCAGCCGGCCACAGAGGGTTCTGGTGTGACGTCATGTGACTCGGACTGACGGGTTCCTCAGAGGGACGAGTGCTGCGGCTGCTGCTGCTGTCGATGGTCACCTCGGCGACTGGCGGGGAGAGGAGGAAGTGAGTCACAACAACAAAACTCATCATCATCATCATCATCATCATCATCATCATCATCACCATGTACTGAACTGTCTCTGTGAATACCAACCAGCTGGACTTCAGTCAACAATGCACACCATCATGATCTAAAGCCTCTCTAGAATAATTAAGGGCCTTATCTTAGGGTTCTAAATGATATGGTTCTGGATCAGGACCTGGTCCAATGTGGTCTAAAGGTAAAAAAGGCAGTGGAATTGCCCCGTTCTTGCATTTTCACAAATCTAACACTGAGTTTTAAGAGTCTACAGCCTCTTTAGAGTAATTTAGGCCAGATCTTAGGGGTCTTAATAATACAGTTCTGGATCAGGACCTGGTCCATCTTGGACTAAAGGTGAAAAAAGGCAGTAAATACCTTTTTTTTTTGGCATTTCTACAAATAAAGTACAGGTTTCATAAATCTCAGACTGTGTTTAAAGAAGTCTGTAGTATATCTGGCCAGATCTTCGGGGGCTACATGATAGGTAGATCAGTTCCTGATGGTTCTTGATAAGGAACTGGTCCATTGTGGTCTAGAGGGGGAAAAGAAGAAGTGAAATTGCCCTTTCTTACATTTCTACAACTAAAACAAAGGTTTCACAAATCTCAAACAGTGTTTTAAAGAGTCTAACGCCTCTCTAGATAAGTTAGGCCAGATCTGAGGGGTCTAAATGATGTGGTTCTGGATCAGGACCTGTTCCAATGTTGCCTAAAGGTGAAAAATGCAGACAGACAGAATAAAGGTTTCACAATTCTTAAACTGTGCTTTAAGATGTCTTTAGCATTTCCAGAATAATTAAGGCCAGATCTGAGGAGTCTAGATAATGTGGTTTTGGATCAGGACCTGGCCCAATGTGGTCTAGAGGTGAAAAAGGCAGTAAATACATCATTCTTGATTTACAACAAATAAAATAAAGGTTTCACACATCTCAAACTGTTCTTTATGAAGTCTGTAGCCTCTCTAGATTAAAGTAGGCCAGATCATAGGAGTCTAGATTATGTGGTTCTGGATCAGGACCTGGTCCAATATGGTCTAGAGGTGGAAAAAAGGCAGTAAATACATTTATTTTTTTGCATTTCTACAAATTAAATACAGGTTTCTTAAATCTCAAACTCCGTTTTAAGCAGTTTTTAGTCTCTCTAGAATAATTTAGGCTGGATCTTAGGAGTCTAAATAATGTGGTTCTGGATCAGGACCCTGTTTCCACAACCTTCCGAATCGATGCTAACTTCAGCGACTTTTCAAAATGTCAATTTCAGGGTTTAGAAAATAAATTAAAATAAATAGATAAGTGATAAAACATTAAAAGAAATACATTGACTAACTTTTTAACAACAATGTTTCTGTTAACTGACATAAACCGACGCTAACGGCTGAATTCATGCATTAGTTAACGGTTTGTTCTTCCCTAATCCAGCAGACAGTCAGTTTGACTGACTTTAGACTTAATATTCATCTTTATTTATTAAAACAACCTTAAAAAGTCTGCAGCGTCACTTTAGTCTGATTAAAAACACCCAAGCTAACTTATTTTACAGCCAACCTCCCTTTCCGATGGGAGGTGTTATAACGAATAGCGCTACCTATCGAAATGTGCTCCTTTCCCAGAGCGTTTATAGGAACATTATTTGATTAAATCCAGAAATCTGACGTACAGGTGTTTTAATAAATGATCAAAACATGTTAAAAGTCTACTTCAATCCATTGGAAATGAAAAGTGATGAAGACATAGCTCCAGTTGATAGCTTCTGCTATGGTAGCGTGTTTCGACATAGTAGCAAAACTCGACATAACACCGGAGAACACTTGATTTCGAATGTAAGCGTCTTTGCAAGCTAGGTAAAATAACAGTTTTAGAGGTTTCTGTGACAGATTAAGACATAAAGCACCTTATACTAATATAAATCGAGTTAAACTAAACTTTTAATAACTGTTCCTGTGAATGTTAAACAGTGTTTCAGTTGTAAAGCAGCTCTCTCTGATTAGCCTCCTTCCGTTAGCTGCCTAACGTCTGTTAATCAAACCCAAACATTAACGTTAAAGATGCTAACAGCTGCTGCTAGCATGATTTAACTAAATATAAATGCTTCTTAATTCATTGTTTTAATAAATAGACATCTGGCAGGTTTGTTTGTACTGATTGTACCTGTAAAGACTCACCTGTCACCTGTCCTCCTCCTGCTGCTGCTGCTGCTGCGTTCAGGTCGGGTTATATTTCAGAGCTCTTCTTGGGGAGTCTCCTCTTCCTTCAAACGTTCACTCAGAGATGCTATTTAGTAACCATGGATACTGCAGTTTCAGTTCCATCACAAATAGTATGAAAAATTTAAAAAATAGAAAGTCACTTCTTAGGTCAGCTGCAGCACACAAACACATCTCACTCAATCAACATGACTAGAATAAAATAATAAAAAAATATAATTATTGTCATTTCATGTTTTTTTTTTCTAATATAGTGAATATTCAGCTCTTGTAGATTGTTTCTCTCAACATTAGGGCATCTCAGAGCCTCATCTTGTGCAATGCTCATGATGGATTAAGGTGGGGTCAGACCATGGCCGTGGGAAGTAGGGGTGCTGAGGGTGCTGCAGCACCCACTGTTGGAAAAGGCATCACCCTTTTTTTTCTGAATGCATAAATAAGTTGAAACAAATACATTAATTAACACAATAAAACAGTTTTTAAAAAAAATAATATTCATTGTATTATTTTCTGAAAATGTAATGCCTGAGGAAGATTTGAGAAATTATTATAGCAATTTTAAAAAACTGTTCATTTTAAAATAACCCGATGCCTGGGCCCTGTGTGTGTGCCTGATAAGTTCTGTTCAATGAGCTTTACTGCCTTATGGGCCTGTTTAACCAGGTTTGGCTTGTATCCTCTTTGCTGTACAACAGGGTATGGAAGTTGCAAGTCGGGCATTTGATACCTATTAAAGTAGCCTGTATTATAGTCGTCATTGATGTGAATTTATAATGAAAAGTTCTCTTGAAAGCTTGTATTAAAACCAGATAAATAAAAATAAAATGTATGTGCACTATAGCCTATCAGTTGCATATGTAACCTAAATGCAAAAAGAAAAAATATTGCACCTCTTACTACAGCACCCCCAACTTAAAGCCACTTCCCACGGCTCTGGGTCAGACTGAGTCTTACCCTGTCTTGGTGTTGGGTCTCTGTTCATAATTTGACATAGAGTGGTCTAGACCTCCTATGTTTGTAAAAATGTCTTGAGATAACGTTTGTTGTGATTTGGCGCTATACAAATAAAGATTGATTGATTGATTGATTGATCTTCATCATCCATTATATCATCTTGTGGGAACAAGTAAATATGTTGATATGTGTGTGCACTACAAAATAACGTGCCTAAAGATGACTTGTACAGGGGTGCCCTCATGTCCCAAAGAAATTGCACTAAAGTGCCCTCTGGGATTAGATAAAACAGTACAAATTGCCTTGTCTGGTGCCCTTTCATTGGACAATGAATTGAAAAGGCCTCTCTGGATGCCCCTGAAATGTGAAACACTGGAAAGGGGCCCTCTGGATGCCCTTAAATGTAAAAAAAAAAAAACAGAATATGATTTTGTCCTTCTTTTATCATAATTCATGAAAATACAAATTTTAAAAGTCTAAACATACTTCTTTAGTGTGGTAGTTTTTATTTGTGACCCCAGCAGGCTTACAAAACATCATATCCTCATGGCCCTGAAGTCCACATGGATTCACTCCTACATGATCCTGAACAATCAGAAAATCAGAGTTACATGATCAGATTATTAAAAGATATCAGGATGTGTTTCTGTGTCAGGATTCAACCCAATCCAACGAGACAAACGTCCAGTTTCAACCGAGGACAGTTTAGAGTTCCTGCACCGAGACACTGGAGTGTTTTTCTGTCTGCTGTGAAGAAGATTAGTGATGGAGCCGGGGATTCTGGACCCCTGGAACACAAATGTTCTGATGTTCTTCAGGGCCCGTGTCAGTTATCGGCTCCTAAAGTTGTCCTGACTTTTCTCCTCCATGTGTTGCCCGGCTCCTGTGATTAAGAAGAGTCAGTGAGGCTCTCTCTCTGCTGCGTGCTCAGCTCCTGATGTGGAGGATCAGGAGGATCAGGAGTACAGGCTCCAGTAGATGACGTTAAAGAGCAGGTAGGACAGCGGGAAGGCCAGGCGGGAGTACGAGTCGATCATGTAGCTGTTGCTGACCAGCAGGTCCACGTTTTCCCGCACAGAGCGCTGCCGCCGGAGCCGAGTCCCCTCCATGGGGCGGATGTCGGGGCTTTGGGGTGGACTGGTGAGGGGGTCAGAGGTCAGGGTGGGTGCCATGCGGGGGAACGGAGTCAGCTCCATGTCATTGTCGTGGAAACAGCCGTCGAAGGCCATCGCCTGGCTGGCGTTGTACGTGGATGGGATCTGAAGCGGGACAGAAAGGGAAAGTGAAGCACAAACATCATCTGGACTTTATCATTCTTCATTTGATTCTTCTTCCTCAGATATCTTTGTCCTCTTTAATATTTTACAAAACAAACACTAGGACAGAAAGTTAAACATGTATGTCCCTGTGAATCTACATCTTTCTTAGCCCTGATGTAATGTCCCCGTGTGTCCACCAGAGGGAGACCTCAGTAAAATGACTAGTCCTCTGATCCCCTGTTGATCCCACAGCTCCCTCTCTGTGGTGTAATAAAAACCATGTGTTCCCTGTGCTGACCTTCCCCCTCTTCATCTTCCTCATCTCCTCCAGAGTGGTGCAGTAGTTCACGGCCGCGTACTCGATCACAGAGAGGAAGACGAACAGGAAGCTGGTCCACAGGTAGATGTCCACCGCTTTCACGTACGACACCTGGACGACAAACACACACACAGTCACACATAAACAAACAGGTAAAACTGAGGATTTTAAAAATATAAGCATAAAAACCCACAGCCCCTGAACGCCTCTTAAACTCAGCATACCTGAGGCATGGAGGAGGACACTCCGGTTATGATGGTGGACATTGTGAGCACCGTGGTGATACCTGCAGGAGGAGAGAGCATGATGTCATCTATGATGTGGAATCACTTTTAGGAACTTATTTCAATAAAAACTTTAATATAAAACGTGGAGTTTGGTAAATACAGCGCTTATATCTAATGCTGAGGCTGAGTGACGATTATGTCATGAGATCTGTAAGATCTGCTGGCAGGGTCTGTTAAGAGTGCATTTGTAGTCCGAGTATTATTGACCAATCCAAACAGTCTGTATGGAGAGCAAAAGCAGGAGGAACACAATCCAGCGTGATGATTTAAGGATTTCTTTCTCTCTATAAACAGATATCTAACAATCTGTTCTAGATCAAACATTTACACTGAGACACAAATCTGCTTGATGCTGTGTCACTAAAGACAATCAGCACTTAGATTTCCTGACTTCCCTGAACGCAGCATCAGAAATGATGGATCCCACCTCCATTCAACAAACAAACATTGTAGACGTAGTTTTCTTCTCCTCTTGAGGACAGACCTGACAAAGCTTTTTACTTTCAGCTACAACTAACCTGTAATTACAGATTCTGATTCAGAGACATGTTGAATCTGGATCTCAGGGTCTGGGTTTTAGTCTGAGAAGGGTTCTGGTCTCTGTCTGTAGTCTGAGGAGTATCCACCAATCAGGTGTCAGCAGGAGAAACAGTCTGTATGGAGAGCAACAGCAGGTGTTCTAGAATCCAGACATCAAAGGCAGAATTCTAGAATTCTGTCTTTGATGATGTTAGAATTCTGTCTTTGATGATGTCAGAATTCTGTCTCTGATGATGTCAGAATTCTGTCTCTGATGATGTCAGAATTCTGTCTTTGATGATGTCAGAATTCTGAGAACAAATGGAACATTCCGTGAAGAAGGTCAGAGCTAAAAAACACATCAGTGTCTAATCCTCTTTCATAGACCTCCATTCAACAAACAAACATTGTAGACGTAGTTTTCATCTCCTCTTGAGGACAGACCTGACAAAGCTTGACTTTGGACTAATCTGCATCATGATGTTTTATGTCAGGAAACTTAAGACCCGTTAATCACAAGAACATCACAAGAAGATGAAGGTCAGTTGTTGTGTTCCTGTCAGTAAAGACAGCGTGTCACATGTCAAAGATGAACCATGCACAGCGAGGGGGGAACTATAACTGTCGTTGTCTGTAAACTTGAGATCTCCTTTAAAGTGATTTATAGAAAGTCTGCACGTATAAAAAAAAGGTTCAGTGTATAATTGGAAAATAAAAATATGTCCACATAGTCACAGTCTAGTCTCATCTCCACTTTGGAGCCAGACTGCCCGTTCACTTCCCACAGAGTAAATCATGGCTCTTTACGACTCAGGCGTGGTTTTTCTCATGTTACTATGAATGTGGAGTGTTACCCAGAGACACACGAGCGGGGACGGCCCTCCTGTCGATCCAGAAGGAGACCCAGGACAGAACCACCATCAGCATGGTGGGGAAGTACGTCTGCAGCATGAAGAAGAAGATGTGTCTCCGCAGGATGAAGTTGATGAACAGACGGTTGTACCAACCTGACGGAGAAACACAGGAGAGTGATTTTTGATTAATGTGCTACAAACAGAGGAACAAAGATAAGAGAGGGACTTTAATGTCTGAACAAACACGTGTTTTTATAAAGGGACACAGTAAGAGACAGCACATGGTCTTACAGTAACACACCACATCTGTCAGGTTGTTAAAGGCTCAACCCCGGATTATATTCTTCCCCTGTTTTGATTTAAATACTCTTAGAAGCTTGAGAGCAACACAACACACAGCAAACAAAGAAAACATCATTAAATCCATGACACACGGCTGTGTTTACAAAACGTCTGCAAAGAGAGAAGACATGACTAAATAAAGAGAGGCTGCAAATAGCTCCGACGACGACAGGAGACACACGTATAAACTGTACGTATAAAAGGATGGACAACACATCTCCACCTTCTCCAGTGAAGCCAAAATACTCCCTGTGACAGACGCTGACGTGATGACGTCACGTTCCTTTCACTAACAGAAACACATTTAACTTACTGATGCAGTCAAAGCTCCCTCAGGTGCTTTTTTATTAGCTCCAAAACGTCATAAAAACAAAGTGTGAATTTTTACTTTTTTACCACATTTAAAGGAATATTTGTGATCTTTGTCACCTGATTTTTGTGATGACAGATATATTTAAGTTAAAGTCACTGGTGAATCTAAATGCTAAATGTTAAATCTAAATGTTAAATGTTGAATCTAAATGTTAAATGTTATATCTAAATGTTGAGTGTTATATCTAAATGTTAAATGTTATATCTGAATGTCAAATCTAAATGGTAAATGTTTTATCTAAATGCAAAATTTTCAATCTAAATGTTAAATGTTAAATCTAAATGTTAAATGTTGAATCTAAATGTTGAATGTTAAATCTAAATGTTAAATGTTTAATCTAAATATGAAATCTAAATGTTAAATGTTAAATTTTGTTTCTTAATCTTATATCTAAATGTTAAATTTTATATCTCAATGTTAGATGTTAAATCCAAATGTTAAATCTAAATGTTGAATGTTAAATCTAAATGTTGAATGTTAAATCTAAATGTTGAATGTTAAATTTAAATGTGAATTTTGAATCTAAATGTTAAATGATATATCTAAATATTAAATGTTAAATCTAAATGTTAAATGTTGAAACAAAATGTTAAATGTTGAATCTAAATGTTAAAAGTTTCATATAAATGTTACATTTTGAATCTAAATGTTAAATGTTGAATCTAAATGTTAAATGTTAAATCTAAATGTTAAATGTTATATCTAAATATTAAATGTTAAATGTTAAATTTTGTTTCTTAATCTTATATCCAAATGTTAAATTTTATATCTCAAGGTTAGATGTTAAATCCAAATGTTAAATCTAAATGTTGAATGTTGAGTTTAAATGTTGAATGTTAAATCTAAATGTAAAATTTTGAATCTAAATGTTAAATGTTATATCTAAATATTAAATGTTAAATCTAAATGTTAAATATTGAAACAAAATGTTACATTTTGAATCTAAATGTTAAATGTTGAATCTAAATGTTAAATGTGAAATCTAAATGTTAAATGTTAAATTTTGTTTCTTAATCTTATATCTAAATGTCAAATTTTATATCTCAATGTTAGATGTTAAATCCAAATGTTAAATCTAAATGTTGAATGTTAAATCTAAATGTTGAATGTTGAATCTAAATGTTGAATGTTAAATCTAAATGTGAAATTTTGAATCTAAATGTTAAATGTTAAAACTTAAAATAAATGTTCAATCTAAATGTTAAATCTATATGTTAAATGTTGAATCTAAATGTTACATTTTAAATCTAAATGTTTAAGGACAGCAGAACAACATTTAACATTTAGATTTAAAAATCTAAATTCAGATTTAAGATTTAACATTTAGATTTAGATTTGACAGTTATTTCTATATTTTACATTTAGATTTAAAATCTAACATTTGTATTTAGATTTAACATTTAGATTAAGCATTAACATTTTTTATTTAGAATTAACATTTAACATTTAGATTAATGTTTAGCATTTGGATTTAACAGTAATTTGAACTTACATTTTGTCACAACAAAATTAAATGTAAAAGGATCACAAATATTACTCAACAATGATAAAAAAGTGACTTTTTAAAATTCATGTTTTTAAGACATTTAATATCTAAGTGTTGAGAATTGTTATCGACATCTCTAATCTGAAGCACACAGACTAGAGGATCCTCATTGGTCAATGAAGCTGCTGATTTTGAGCTTGTCCTCTTTTCAGAGCATCAAGTTAAGATTTTAAACTTTAACTGCACATAAAGCAGAATGTTAAGATCTCACTATAGTGACAGGAACCAGTTTAAAGGTTCCATCTTTGGAAAACTGTTCAAGTTTCATGATGTTCGTTTGGTTTCCTCTTATTCAGAAGTTTGTAATCTCTTTTTTACATCCTTTGACAAACAAACACAGCGGCCTCTTTGAATTCAGGTTATTAACCAAACACACACACACACACACACACACACACACACACACACACACACACACACACACACACACACACACACACACACACACCGGTGCTGCTGTAGAAGGCCAGGCCACTGGAGGCGTGGAAATGCTCGATGAAGAACTGAGACAAGACGATCTCGTCCGTCCTCAGAGAGTCGTTCCCGTTCTTCCAGTACAGCATCAGGTCGTTCTCATTATACGCATCTGTGCAGAGAGAGAGAGAGAGAGAGGGAGAGAGAGGGAGAGAGAGAGGGAGAGAGATAGAGAGAGAGAGAGAGAGAGAGGGGGAGAGAGAGAGAGAGAGAGAGAGAGAGGGAGAGAGAGAGAGGGAGAGAGAGAGAGAGAGAGAGAGATAGAGGGAGGA
>NC_048288.1:30527679-30537679 GCF_009762535.1 Notolabrus celidotus
GGTTTGAACGCCTCATGCGTGTCTTCAATCAGGAACTGGGTCACTTTTGAACACTTTTGCGTGTGATTACTCCTCAGGCTTCAAAAGAATCCTGTCCTAAGAGGTCTCTAATACATGGGGGCAAAGCACAGTCCTGAAGTTACACTGGTTTAGAAGGCAGACCTGAAAGAGGCGACAAAAACCTGCAGAAAACACATCTCTGTCACCGACCGGCTCAGATTGTTTCCTTTCTGTGAGACTAATAAACAAATAAAAGTTCAGAATGAAACTCACATTTTTGTTCGATTGGCTGAAGTGGAAAAAAAAGCAGAAGTGGAAAGGTAACTCGAGGACTTATAAACCAAACTGAAACTAATCTGTGGTCGGGTCTTTTCACAAGATGAACAGAAAATCGCTCGTTTCGAAACTTAAGTCTGTGGTTTGATCGCTCTCAGAGACAAAACAAAGATACGATCGAACACTAAATCTGACTCATGAATTTTCTTCTCGGCTCTGATGGAGTCAGACACCAAAAAGGAAATGATGTGGTTTTTACTTCTGAGCACAGCGTCCTTAAACTCTGCAGCAACCTCCTAAACAACATGAGACCGACACAGACGAGACATCTGAAGCTCCAAAACCAAAACTGAGAAAGAAATGAGAGACACTTTGACAGCCTTGTTACAAACTTTCATGATCCTTTCTACTAATTTAACAGATTCAAGTCTTTGGAGTGAATTAAAACATTACTGTTTAAAAACAGTCATCTGTTTCCTCGGGGTATGATCTATTCAGATCTGGGGTTTCCATGCTCGACTTACAGACATTGAACTCACCTCAGAGGGTTCGTCTGTGTCGTCTGGCCAGCAGGCGGCGGTGATGATGGGGTAAACGTCCGACCAGCCTCTCTCTGTGCAGTTCCTGCTGATCAAACCTGAGACACAAAAAGACAGAGAGAATGTTTAAAGTTTTATTTTTACATTTTGGAGAAGCAGGTGGATTTTTCTTCAGATTGCATGAAACATGAGTCTCAGTGACGCCACCTTGTGGTTTCTGAAGAGGCGCTGACTCAACCCAAACAAGCCAGAGAGGAGGCATCCTTGGAAACAGTTTAAATGCACCCACCAGGGCCCGTCTGCACATCCAGCCATCACACAAACAGGACCATTAGTCTTAACGTCCCGTTATGGAACGGCCCATTAGGTCATAGCGTTAGCCGCATGCACGACTGCAAATAATCAGCCAATTAACTAATTGCGTCATGAAAGAGAGGCCGGTGCAAAACGTCATATGTCCAGGGAACCTCCTGGAAAACCCTGATCCAACAAATTCAAACTGAGCATGCCTACTACACATAACAACAATAAACATGGCGAGCGGTCCCTCTGTGACTGAGAGAAGATCAAGAAGAAATGGACATTTGATTTTTAGAATATAGAATGAACAAACAGCTGATATCAGCAAGTCAATCCTCAAAGAGAACAAACAAGGAGGAAGGGAAAGTCTGGCTTCAGATCTTGAACCGGGTCAATGTGTGTGGTGTTTCTAGTTTCTAGTCAGTCTCTAGTGGACACTCGAGGAACTGCAGCTTATTGAGCTTAGCTTCATTTTTCAGCACCAGAGCCATGCCACCTGTTCCACTGTTCCTTATTAGAAACAGGACTTTGTGTACTCTGTTTCAGTTGCACCTACAGAAGCCAAAACTCAATCCTCCATGATTCAGTATCTGGAGAGAAGCCAGTAAATTTGAGCTCTTAGTGAGTCTTAAAAATAGATCCTGAAGAGACTTCAGTTTGTGACTCTTGCTCTGCTGCTTTGTGCCGGTTTTCACGCCTCACTCTCAACACTGATTCAAGTCGAGGATTTCCATCTCCAAGGAGGGGAGTCGGGGGATGAATAAACCAGGCTGCTGACAGATGCTGCGGAGGGGAATCGGAGAGGAAAGTCGGCCAGCACAGATGTTGACAGCTGCCCTGCGAATAATTAGACTCATTAAGTGAAACAGTGAGAGACGAGGGAAGGGTGGAGGAGAAGAAGAGGAGAGTGATGACGGGGAGCAGGGGGTGACAGATCAAGTGCTGGCTATCAGTTCCCGGTCCTACTATGTTCTGCATAAACCAGCTACGTGGATAAATCAACTGCATCTCAGAAAACGGCTTGGACCAGCTCTTAGTTATGCTGCTATAGGCTTAGACTGACACACTGGGATCCTGTCTTTCCCTCTCTCTCCTCTCTCTGCCTGTCTCTTACTTTAACTCTTCCTGTCCCATTAAAGTTACTAACCATAGACCTTTCTGGAGTCCCTGAGCTCCCTTGTCTCGTAGGTTCCTCTGGATCTCTGCTGTAGACGGCCTGCTGCTGTGGGCTGTGAGGCTTTGTGTGCCCTCATGTATGCTGGACCATGTTCTGACCTACAGAGCTCTTCATGGTCAGACACCTTTGTATCTTAAAGAGCTCTTAGTGCCCTACAACCCCTCTAGAACACTACGCTCCCAACATGCAGGCCTGCTCGTTGTACCTAAAGTCTCTAAAAGTAGTGTGGGAGGTAGAGCCTTCAGTTATCAGGTCCCTCTCCTTTGGAATCATCTACCAGTCAGGGTCCGGGAGGCAGACACCCTCTCTACTTTTAAGAGTAGGCTTCAAACTTTCCTTTTTGATAAAGCTTATAGTTAGAGCTGGATCAGACTTGAACCAGGTCTTAGTTATGCTGCTATAGGCTTAGACTGACACACTGGGATCCTGTCTTTCCCTCTCTCTCCTCTCTCTGCCTGTCTCTCACTTTAACTCTTCCTGTCCCATTAAAGTTACTAACCATAGACCTTTCTGGAGTCCCTGAGCTCCCTTGTCTTGTAGGTTCCTCTGGATCTCTGCTGCTGTGGACGTGGTCCAGACTCCAGCTGCTACAACTACTACTATCTGTCTCCCCACTATCATCTCTCTCTCTCTCTTCATCTCCCTCTATCCCTCTCTCCAACACGGTCTCAGCAGATGTGTGTCTAACATGAGTCTGGTCCTGCTGGAGGTTTCTGCCTGTTAAAGGAAGTTTGTCCTTGCCACTGTAACTTGCTAAATGCTGCAAAGTGCTCTGCTCATGGTGGATTAAGATGAGATCAGACTGAAAGTGATAAAGTCAGATTTAAAGAGAGGTGCAGGAACACACACAGAGAGGGTGAGCGAGTTGACGGAGAGAGGAAGGGGAAGGTGAGAAGGAGGAAGAAGAGGAGCGGTGACAGACCTGCCGGACGGTAACGTGTGCACATGACCGAGTCAAGAGGATCAAAGATAAGAGGACAAGAGGTAATCAACGTGATGGATGGAGCAGAGTGAGCGCACTGATGGACGAGTCTGTGAAATTAGCCGTGAAGGAAACGGCTGGTGGAGGTCACTGCCGGTCGATACAGGCTGAGCAGGTTCAGTCGGGGACGGGAGGGTGAAGGGGAGACCCTGAAACCAAACTACCAGACCTCGCCTGGTTTGGAATGAGGACGTTTTTAAATCATCAAAACGTTCCTCACAGTTTGCAAAAGAAATTCACTTCATTTAAATTTCTTCAAACAGGAAATAAGGAGTAAGTTAGTAAACTAGGACACTGAACTTTGCTCTAAATAGTTGCTGCTGTGCATTAGAGAAAGCATAGAGGTGAGGTAATGCTAGGTGGACAAAATGTTTAAAAAGAGTTCCAAAGTGGGGAACACACTACAAGATAACTGAGGTGATTTTGGAACTGATTTCCCGTCTCCGACAAAATCAAAGTTTGGATTTTTTTTCCGATGTTTGTAAAGCTAATCTTGTCCGATTTTCTTGTAGTGTGGGGGATGGTATGAGTTACTTTATTTAATCATGGCCACACTGACTGGAAAGCGTAAACATTAAACATGTTCAATGAACAAAAAGAAGTACTGGTTGGCTCTCGTCCTAAAACGGAGGGAAGACGAAGAAGAAGCAGCAGAAGAAGAAGGCTCAGTATCCAGCTAGCTAGCTCGTCTTTACCGCAGTGTGTGGCTTCTACTGCAGCGTGAGTCATGTCGGAGGTGATGACGGATGAAAGGGAGATACTCTACCTGCACCCATACATGTTTCCTCACCCCTTTGGGAGTTTTTTTATATTTTGTAAAAAAGAGTGAATTTATGGAAAACGTGGAACACATGCAGAAGAAGACGATAAGTTTTCATCTACTGGTCTCACACACAGAGTTAGAGATGTTGGTTCATTAGTATCACCCCACGGATTTTTCTTTTGGCATCATGGTGAGATGGTCCCTCTCCATCTAAGTGTGTTAGGTCTCTCTCTCCTTCTCTCTCCCTGTCCCTTTGTATATCCTTATGTAATCTTTCTTTCACTTTCTCTTATTTATTTATTTTTTGGCCCACCTAGGTGTGCACGCCCTCTTTTACAGAACATGATATTAGCTGTCAATAAAAGATAGGCCAGAGTTCTAAGAGGGATGGTGATGGTTGCATGCACACAGTCACAAGCACAGAAGAAAAAGGTTTCCTTTCTTTTCTTTTGCTGCAAGAATAAATTGCATTAATATTTGACAGTTTGTGACAAACATGACACAGACCAGAAATACATATGCAGACAAGAGGAAAAGGAAAGAAAAAGAGAAAGAAGAAAAAAAAAAAAAAAAAAAGAGATGTTGGTTCATGCTTCCATTTCCTCACGGCTCAACTATTGCAATTCTCTCTTCACCAGCCTCAATAAATCCTCTCTTCACCGACTACAAATAATTCAAAACTCTGCTGCAAGACAGTCAACCAGGTCCAGCAAAACAACCCACATCACCCCCATCCTATTCTCCTTTCACTGGCTGCCAATCAAATCCAGAAAACAGTTTAAAGGTGACATATCACGCTTTTTTCATCAATATATATTGGTCTAAGAGGTCCCCAAAACATGTCTTTAAAGTTTATGCTCAAAAAAACACTTTGAAATCAGATTTTGGTCTGCCTGAAAACCCTCTTCTTCAGTCCTCATCAGAACACTCTGTTTTCTCTCTGACCACGCCCCCTCAGGAAGTGGATGTGCCTCGGCTCTCCAGCACGTTGATCTAATGTTTACATGTTGGCTGAATATACACGGCTGCTCAGAGATCGCGTTACTTCAACCCTCTGAATCTGATCCAGAATCTGATCCAGACGGAGAGGCGCCTGTAGCAGGACCTTTCTGAACCATTGGTCACAGATTTAGTGTTTCTTGTTGTTTTATTTATCAGTATGTAGACGTGTGTCTTGGTACACAGCTACGAACATGTAGCTATGTGGCTATGCTAACTAGCGCTAGCACTTATCCATGATAAATAAAAATCATCCACTAGATCTTCAAATCTGCAGACGTGGGGAGTAAAACCGACCTCTGCCAGAAAGGCAGCAGCACCTTTTATGAAGGATTGGTCACAGATTTAGTGTTTCTTGTTGTTTTATTTGTCAGTATGTCGACGTGTGTCTTGCTACAGCTACAGCTACAGCTATGAACATATAGCTATGTGGCTATGCTAACTAGCGCTAGCACTTATCCATTACAAATAAAAATCATCCACTAGATCTTCAAATCTGCAGACGTGGGGAGTAAAACCGACCTTTGTGTTTATTAAGACAGCCTACAACTAGCATGCCTCCCTCCTAAGCTCCTTGTTAGCACACATGTGTGCAGGTAATGAAAAACAGGGGAGGGATTCAGTATTATTTTATACAGTCTATGGGCTGAACAAGCTCTGAGCTCTGACTCCGTGACAGACCGGATATTGTTGTTACGTAACAAAAACACGGAAGTCTGAAACGGCTCGTTTCACACACATTTACAGAAAGGTGGAGAAATCAGAACAGGGGCAGAATGGATTCTTTTCATTCTCGGGGGGTTTGTAGACAGGGACACAGATTTCAGGTAGAGAACCATTAAAAAGTCCATTTTGCATGATATGTCACCTTTAAGATCCTCATATTAACTTATAAAGCAATCCATCATCATCCCCCCCCTCAGATCCTCAGACCAGGGTCTGCTTGCTGTGCCTCGTGTGAGGCTGAAGACTAAAGGTGACCGTGCCTTTGAGCTCGTGGCTCCCACTCTGTGGAACAATCTTCAGCCCCAAGTTAGCTGTGCTGATTCCACTGAAGCTTTTAAAAAGCATCTTAAGACACACTGTCATGGCTTTTGACCATCTTATGTAATTTGTTGTTATTTTGTCTGCTTTCATTATTATCTTATTTATTGCTCATTGTTTTGTCTTGTCTTACTTACTTACTCATTCATCACTTTATTTGACGGGGACAGTACATGTCGGCACTTCTACATCTAATTAACACTACGCAGTGTATGTAGGACTTAAAGCCATGGCTAAACCTGAAGAAGACAATCAACCACATACATTAGACGCTCAATTTAAGGTTTGATTCTAAGTTTCTGGTGACGTGGAAAAAACACGACTCAGAAATAGATCTTTATATATTCATTTAACACTAATTCAAGACCGTTTACCATGATGACATGTAGGTCAGTATGAAGTTTCAAATTCCTCCACCCTTCTCTTGTCTAGTCTTGCCTTCATTTGTCTGATAGTAATGTTTTTCCTTCTTCCAAATTTGACAGAAATACGGCAATAAGAGAGTTATCAGGATTTTTTTGTTGCATGTGTTGAAATCTGATATCATGACAGTCCTACCTGCAACTTTATCACCAAATGATCACCCTGAAACAGAACATTTCATTCTTTTTAAAGACCTGTGTTCACCATCGTGCGTGTGTGTGTGTGTGTGTGTGTGTGTGTGTGTGTGTGTGTGTGTGTGTGTGTGTTTGAAGGCTCACCGTTTTTCCCAAACAGCCGTACGATGGGGGACGGGCAGGGGAGGGTCATCACCTCTCCGACGGCGGCGCTCTGCCAACAAGAGACATTGTCCCACTCGCCGTGACATCCTGCACACACACACACACACACACACACACACACACACATTAGAGGTATAAATCACACTGCCCACAGCTTCCTGTTTGGCTGAACTCTCTGTTCAAACTGACTGATCCTGTGCCGGCTGCAGAAGAACCATGAGGAAGTAAATCAACATAAAAGCTCTGTGAAGTGTTGACGTTTGGCTCTGCTGTACGTTCAGGACGGAGCACCGAGCCTCACTTATCACTGATCCTCACAGCCAACCTGTTACTCTGAAAAGACTTAAAATATAAAAACATGAACTTTAAGTTATAACCAACAAGTTAGAACACGAAGGATGTGATTTATGTGGGTGAAAAACTCACACCCACACACCACTCTAAAACATGCGTGAGAAAAAACAGCTCCCAAGCAAAGCACACAAATAAAACCCTCTTTTATTACCACCATGGGGAAACACTCATACATACATGACCTTGTACGTAATCCTCAGAACAGCTTTGCATTTACATGTACCGTACATGTGTGTGTGTGTTGACCGAGGCCAGCTATACGAGCAGCAGGGGAGTGTGTTGATTTTGTTTAAGCCTGTGTTGCAACACACTTGCCATCAATCATTTATTTAACTCCCTATCCAAACACCCTGCGAGTTAAGAGGAACACAAGAAGCACGCATGAAACACACCCTGACTACAACCCTGAACAAACGTTTGAACCCTGAGATGGACCCAGAACTTAAGGAAGGGGAGTCCCCTCAGTGCAAGTATGGACACACATTAACACACTCTCTCTGGAATCCTAAGGTGCATTCGAACCAAGAGTTTTAGGGTCTTCTAGCCCCCTGAACTACTTCACCCTGAACTAAAAGGTTCCTGGTCCCCCATTGTTGTCTGCGTTTCGACCGCGGGGTGAAGTCCCGGGTAGATTGTGTAAATCAGGCCAGTGACGTATGGAGAAAATAAAAAGTAAATAAACTACACCACCAGACCAGTAGAGGGCAGTAAAACAAAGAGGAATGCCATTCATCACAGATGACTCCATAGAAGCAGACGGACAGGCAGGTATCATTATGAGCAACACAACAGTTAGCCTGTTAGCATGAAGAGACTCAGCTGGCGCTGTTTTAGATGGTGCTATATTTCATCACAGATGGATTCACTGAATCAACACGTGAGAGGAGATAAGCGTGAGTAACAAAGACGTTTCAACACGGCTTTAAAATCCTTTTGAACTCAAAAAGCCGTGGCAGAGATCGGCCGGTGTTTTGGTTTAAACAGCGACCCTGTTAACTGGAGACTCAAAAGATTGACAAAAAAAAAATTGACAGATAAAATTTAACAAAAAAAGTTGAAAATATTTTGACAAAATAGTGAAAAAAGAAAATTTGACCCAAAAAAATGAAAAAAAAAAATATTGTTTTGAAAAAAAAATTTTTTGGAAGGAAAACAATTTTGAAAAAAATATTTTTTTTGAATTTTTTTTTTTGAAAAAAATATTGTTTTGAAAAAAAATTTTGGGGAAAAAAAAAAATGGAAAAAAAAATTTGAGAAAAAAAATTGAGGAAAAAAATTGACAAAAAAGTTGACCCCAGAGCCTGTCAAAAAAAAATAATTTTCCTCAAATATGAAATTGTGCTCCAAAAGCAGAAAAACATGAAAAAAAGTGAAAATTTTGCGCCTGCGGTTAAAAACATTGTAAAAAGCAATGAACGAATCAACACGTGAGAGGAGATAAGCGCGAGTAGCAAAGACGTTTCAACACGGCTTTAAAATCCTTTTGAACTCAAAAAGCCGGGGCAGAGATCGGCCGGTGTTTTGGTTTAAACGGCGACCCTGTTAACTGGAGACTCTCAGCCGGATGCATCCCTCATAAACGTCTTTAGACCATCATTAAATATCTGATGAGGATATTTTGAAATCTTAATAAAAACTAAACTAGTTTGCATTCCCAGGAACTCCCTCTGTGTTTCAACAGCTGTGTAAACTCCACAAACACTGACACCTTCAGCTGAAGGTCTCCAGTTTACAGGGTCACTTTTAAAACCGGAACACCGGGAGGAGAGACACATTCGCGGTGGGCTGAGAGAAGACTACTGTTACAAGCTGCTAAATCAAGAGAATCACAGCTTCTTCTTTTGAAAAGTACACACACATACAAAAGAGATAGAACAAATAAAAACTAATGAAAGAAAGAGAAATCAAGAGAATCACAGATGGACAAACAATGACTGTGAATTGTTTTTGGAAAATGTGACTAAAAAAATTGACTAAAAAAATTTGAGAAAAAAAAAATTTGAAAAAAAAAAATTAGAATTTTTTTTTTGGCAAAAACAGTTGAATTTTTACTTTTTTTTTAAAATTAAAATTTTGAAGAAAAAAAATTTGATTTTTTTTGGGCAAAAACAAAATGAAAAAAAAATATTTGCAAAAAAGTTGACCCGGAGAATCCCAGCTTCATCTTTTGAAAAGTACACACACATACAAAAAAGATAGAACAAATAAAAACTAATGAAAGATAGAGAAATCAAGAGAATCACAGATGTGTGTGATGTTATTGTGGACGGAGGGCGGAATGAAAACACTGCGGTTAATCTACCAATCAGAAACGTTCAGCATTGCAGGCCCCGCCCCCTGAAAGTCCTGGGACCTTTGGATAGCACTACCCCTCTAGCAGGGGCTTTTTAGGGGGGAGATGATCTACCCCTGAACTAAATGTAGTCTTCTGCCGCTATAATGCAGGTGAGTCTCCACAACACAACTTTTAAATGGAACGAGTATGATAAAACAAGTTCACATGCACGCAAACACACACACAGATATTCAATCTAAACATATCTTCACCTTCATGAAATGTAGACCCTAAAGATCTGAGTGCCCCTATGATGCAACTTTGTACCCACAAATCCTTACTATATCCTTGCCCTAAACAAAGCTTTAATCCTGCAGACTTACAGTAAGTCCCCATTAAGACGGTTAGTCCCCATAATGTAACTTTGCAACTTAAGTCCCCACAACATCCATAAAACAAGTCCTCCACAAACACGTGAGTCTTAGTTTTTGTTGTTTCTGTGCATTCCATCACTGTTAGTCACAGTGAACTTTTTAACTTTGAGCTGAAGCAGATTGCAGAACAACCTG
>NC_048288.1:30543302-30605670 GCF_009762535.1 Notolabrus celidotus
ACTGATGCGCGCTCTGGGTTCCTGAGTGGAATAGAAACAGCGACCTCGTGTGGAGGAACTCAGAACTGTCACCAATAACACTGAGGAGGTTTCAGAGTCTCTGAGGAGGTTTCAGAGTCTCTGAGGAGGTTTTAGAGTCTCTGAGGAGTCTCTGAGGAGGTTTCAGAGTCTCTGAGGAGGTTTTAGAGTCTCTGAGGAGTCTCTGAGGAGGTTTTAGAGTCTCTGAGGAGGTTTTAGAGTCTCTGAGGAGGTTTCAGAGTCTCTCAGGGGGTTTCAGAGTCTCTGAGGAGGTTTCAGAGTCTCTGAGGAGGTTTCAGAGTCTCTGAGGGGGTTTCAGCATCTCTGAGGAGGTTTCAGAGTCTCTGAGGAGGTTTCAGTCTCTGAGGAGGTTTCAGAGTCTCTGAGGAGGTTTCAGCATCTCTGAGGAGGTTTCAGAGTCTCTGAGGAGGTTTAAGAGTCTCTGAGGAGGTTTCAGAGTCTCTGAGGAGGTTTCAGCATCTCCGAGGAGGTTTCAGAGTCTCTGAGGAGGTTTAAGAGTCTCTGAGGAGGTTTAAGAGTCTCTGAGAATGTTTCAGAGTCTCTGAGGAGGTTTCAGAGTCTCTGAGGAGGTTTCAGTAACTGAGGAGGTTTCAGAGTCTCTGAGGAGGTTTCAGAGTCTCTGAGGAGGTTTCAGTCTCTCTGAGGAGGTTTCAGAGTCTCTGAGGAGGTTTCAGTCTCTCTGAGGAGGTTTCAGAGTCTCTGAGGAGGTTTCAGAGTCTCTGAGGGGGTTTCAGCATCTCTGAGGAGGTTTCAGAGTCTCTGAGGAGGTTTCAGTCTCTGAGGAGGTTTCAGAGTCTCTGAGGAGGTTTCAGAGTCTCTGAGGAGGTTTCAGAGTCTCTGAGGAGGTTTCAGTCTCTTTGAGGAGGTTTCAGAGTCTCTGAGGAGGTTTCAGAGTCTCTGAGGAGGTTTCAGAGTCTCTGAGGAGGTTTCAGAGTCTCTGAGGAGGTTTCAGCATCTCTGAGGAGGTTTCAGTCTCTTTGAGGAGGTTTCAGAGTCTCTGAGGGACATTCAGGTCTCTTTAAACCTTTAAATTTGTCTTTCTACACAGGAGGGTCTAAACTTAAACAACTCCACAATTGTGATGAATCAGGGAAATTAAACAGCTTAAGGGAATTGTAATTTTTCCATAAATGTGCAACTTTTTTCTAAAAAAATTGCAAATTGTTCCTCACAAATTTTGGCCTTAGAATCACAAAATAATTGCTCCTTTATTCGCACAAATTTCAACCTTTTTTCTCACGTGTGATTTTCTTTAATCAAAAATGTAAAACTCTTTGATCGAAAAAAATTGCAGATGTGCAACTTTTTCTAAAGAATTTGTTACAGTGTTCTTCAAAATGTTTTAACCTTTTTCTCAAAAAAATGCAAATTTATTCTTACACGATTTTATTATTTATTTTACAAATTTGCAACATTTTTCTCAGATTTTTTGACTTTTCTCTTTCAGAAATGTGCGCCTTATAATCTCAAAAAGTTGCTTCTTCATTCGCACAAATTTGCAACCCATTTCTCAAAATGATGATGAATTTTTGACTTTATTCTCAAGATTTTCTACTTCGTTTTTACATATTTTTGACTGTTTTATCAAAAATGTATGCCATAAAATCACAGAAAGTTGCTTCTTTATTCGCACAAATTTGCAACACATTTCTTTAATAAAAATTGTGTCAGATTTGTTTTAAAACTTTAAACACACCGTTGTAGTCAAACAATCACTCCCTGTGAATGATGTAGAAACTGTGAAAGATACTCTTCTTGTACAGAGCAGCTAACACTTTTTCTGAAGCGACTCACTCTTGCCGTTTCAGAGAACAAAGATAGAAGTTATCCAACTTGTTAAATTTGGTCTTGCTTCTGTCGGTCTTTTAAAGATGTATTTATTCAATTCAGTCGGTTTCATAAGCAGCTAAAAACTTCTCACAGGAGCTTTAATTTATTTTTTAATCTAACATCATCCATCAGTAATGTGTTATAAGTGTGTGTGTGTGTGTGTGTGTGTGTGTGTGTGTGAAGTGTGTAAAATGACAGTAATAATAATAAAAAGAAAGCAGGCTGAGTTTTAGCCAATCAAAGCACTTTATTGCACTGTATAGTGTGACGGTGAGCCAATAGCAGGCTCTTATAAAAGTGTCATTTAATCTTTTTATCATGTGTACAAAACAAGTCACACACACTTGTACCGTACAAAATCAACACTATTTACAAACAATATACACGCACACACACACACGCACACCTAACATACACACACACACTCACACACACACACACCATGCAGCCTTCCCCCATCCAGCACTGAACACACAGACGAGTCCTCCGGCCTTCAGATGGGATTTTCCTTCTTATCGAACATCCTCCACCTCACACACACACACACACACACACACACACACACACACACACTCACACACGCAGGGACTGAAACATGACCGCTACACTGCTACCCACAAACCCAAACTGCTGTTAGCCAAACAAGCGCTAAGCAAACGTCTGATATGCATAAAGTTTTCTTTTCTTCTGATAAAAACTCGACGAGAGACGATGAGACGGGAAAAAGAACCAAAGAAGAAGAACGATGAGATGATGTCATCAGGGATGTAAACAAACGCCTTCGCACAGGAAGTAGAAGTCCCATCATTTCAGGATTACTACACCTGCTCTCAGGGATTACTTTAAATATCATCTTTAATCCTTCGTATTCTCTCTATACTCTCGAGGCCGAGCACATCAGCGGGTAACCAGCGAGCCCAGAGGATGTTCTTCACTGAGGATTCATGCTATAATAACTCAGAGTGAATGTTCTTTAAAGGTTTTAAGAGGACTTTTTCTCCTGTGACAGATTAAATAAAGCAAAGTGAAGTATTTAGAGACGTAAGGGACGAATGTTTGATCCTTCAGGGGTTTAGATTTCTCCATGAAGGCAGCAGTGCATGAATAAAGAACACAAATGCACTGAGACTGATTATCATTATCATTCCTTAAACTTCTTCCTTTAACAACATGCTTTGTAAATAATCTCTGGGACAGAATCCTGCAGCTTTTCTGGGTTGTAGATCTGCAGGATGTTTTTTTAAATGTTCTTTAAATTGAATAAAAAGTTCCTGAATGCTGCAGTGAAGAAAGTCCTCATGGGCCGGATGCTACAATCAGCTTTTCGTGTAAACTTTTCTTGCGTTCCCTTCTTCTTCCAAACAGCCTCTGTAAGCGGCTGCAGTTATAAAAACATGAACTCAAACAGTGTGACGGGTGTTTTATCGTCTCTCTATCCTTCTTTCTCCACTCTAAGTAAATGCAAACGACACCTTCAGGCTGCTCGGTCTTCCCCTCCCTTTGATTTCCTCATAAAGTCCCTTTAAATCACGATATTCTCTGTTATTCACACAGTGCACTTTGCTCCATGAGATGCTTTGGGAGTGAATTTAAGAAAACAACGTAAAGATTCGTACAAAGAAACATGATAACTCGTGTGTTTGTTAAAGTTTCTCTGCACTCCTCTACTTAATCCATAAACATTGCACTTATGTCTTCTTTTAGTTTGTATTTTTTTTACAGAGGGCCGTTTTTTAACCCTGAAACTTTAACATATCTTAATCTGCATCGACCACAGACTGCGTATAAAGAGGGGACCAAGCCGTCCAGTCTCAGAAACATCGTCAAAACAGAGGCTGTCATGTTCTGGTAATGGACCAATCAAAGCTCTATTTAGTAGACCATTTCTCATTCATCTGTTGTCAGTGGGTCTCAGTTTCACTGTTAATACACTTGCTGCACTCTGGCTGACTTCAGTGGTGTGATTGTGCAAACCAGATTTTCTTCTACTGCTGAAGTGATGATGGACAATATATGTTAGCAGTTCCCTTTTTTCTCTTTTGTCGGTGGGTCTCAGTTTCACTGTTAATATACAAAGGCAGAATACTGGCAAATAACAGTAGTTTGAATGCACAAAACCCTGCTTTGTTTTCATTAAGTGATGAGGGGGCCTACTATTAGAGATCTGTTTTAGTAGAGAAAAGCCTGTTCATCATCTGCCAGTGGGTCTCAGCTTCACTGTTAATAAACAGAGGATGCACACAAGCTTACTAGTAGTTTGAATGCACAAAACCCTGCTTTGTTTTGATTAAGGGATGATGGAACAACAACCAGAATTCAATTTTCGTAGAGAAGTTCCCATTCATTTGTTGCCAGTGGGTCTCAGTTTCACTGTTAATGCACTTGCTGCACTCTGGCTGACTTCAGTGGTGTGATTGTGCAGACCAGATGTTCTTCTTTGCTGAAGTGATGATAGACAATATATGTTAGCAGTTCCCTTTTTTCTCTTTTGTCGGTGGGTCTCAGTTTCACTGTTAATGCACTTGCTGCACTCAGGCTAACTTCAGTGGTGTGATTGTGCAGACCAGATTTTCCTGTTTTTCTACTGAAGTGTTGACGGACAATATATGAGAGCTTTAGGAGAGCAGTGCCCTTTTATCTGTTGCCAGTGGGTCTCAGTTTCACTGTAAAAATAAAGAGGCAGAACGTAGGCTAATAACAGTGGTTTGTTTTGATCAAGAGATGATGGGCAGACTTTCAGAGCTCTGTTTCAGTAGAGTGAAGCTTGTTCATCTTCTGCTAGTGGGTCTCAGTTTCACTGTTAATATACAGAGGCAGAACACTGGCTAACTACAGTGGTTTGTGTACACAAAACCATGCTTTGTTTTGATCAAGTGATGATGGACTGACTATCAGAGTGTCCATTAATTTGTTACAAGTGGGTCTCAGTTTCACTGTTAATACACAGTTAAAATGTTATATGTTGCACAAACACAACCAGATTTTCTTTTGACTAAGTGATGATGGAACAACAACCAGAATTCTGTTTTAGTAGAGAAGTTCTCATTCATCTGTTGCCAGTGGGTCTCAGTTTCACTGTTAATACACTTCCTGCACTCTGGCTTATCATGGTGGTTTGGATGTGTACACAAGCTTTTTTTATGATCGAGTCATGATGGACAAACTAGGATAGCTCTGTTTTAGTAGAAGAAGCTCACTCATCTGTTACCAGTGGGTCTCAGTTTCACTGTTAATGCACAGAGGCTGCACTATGGTTTACCCCCATGTTTATATGTGATTTCATGTTTCGTAATATTAAATGTGTTTAATCTGAACACACATTAAGAGTGAGGGCAGGATGGATACATTCTTACTAATGCCCAGCAGGGGGAGACTGGAAGGGTTGCAGAAGGGAGTCTGATTATTTAGAAGTCTGCCATCTTTTCACTTGATTAAGTCCCTCAGTTAGCATTTTCTGGGCGAGTTTGTGGTCTAAACATCAAGTTTTAAGTCTTCCTCACACATCTTGGAGATTACGCTACCATGATGACTGAAGATTGCGTGTATCAGTGTTTCTAAGTGATTGCATTTAGCGCTCTGCCCTCTCTTCCAAATATGGTCACTTCCAGCTCCTGGTGGATTAAAAAAACAGTGATTCACCATCAACAGATGATGCTAGCGCGGCTAAGTGGGCTTTTTATACACAGTCTGTGGCATAAACACGACTCCGACTCTACTTGTGCATAAAAGTGAACCACCAGGTTCACAAAGACTCAACCGAGGCAGGATCAGGAGTCTAGTCCTGGTCCTGCTTCCCCCTTAAATGTTTTAAGAACTCATTCAGCTTGTTAAAGTTTGTGACTACGCTTCCTCCGTGAAAATAGATGCACCTCACCCATCCTGCAGAACGTCCGTTAGACTTTGGACACTAAAACACTTTCTCTCTTTTTTTTTTTTTTTTTGGAAGTTTCAGTGTGATTTTTTTTTTCTTCTTCTGCAGTTTAAAAATGTTAAACCGTTAAAGTGTTTTAAAGTCTCCATAAAAGTTTCTTATTTGTTCTTCTCAGGATAAAATCTGCTCAGTGAATCACATTAAAACTATGTAAAAACGTCCCTGTCGCACTTTAATACAGACAGAGACACACACTCTGCAAACACACACACGTACACACATACACACGTACAGGGTGCAGGTGGAGAGAGCTGCATATAGGGGCTACTACACCTCTTTGTGTTTTAGGTTCCTCTCCATATAGATTATTATGTCTATGTACAATATTTATATTTTTACAGGTATCTGGCTGCCCCTGTTCTAATTGAAGAAAAACCACAGATCTGGATTTTTAGATTCGACCGGTTCAAACGTGACACAGAAGAGATTTTTTTCTCGCTCTACTCTTAACCTCCTAAAAGAAGCGACACGGGGTGACGACCGGAGCCGTCGCCCCCGCACACAGTGTTCCCCCTAAGGCTTTCTACAGTGACGAGCTCCCGGTGACGGTCACGAGATTGAACGGGGTGTAAAAATGATCATAACACCACTGAGCAATCAACCAATAAGCCAATCAATCATCAATCATCCGACCGGCACGACACGACTTAAAGAAAACAGACGACTGAAGACCACACCGTACGCAGGTTCAAAAATACAGTACATCTTGATCCGGGGAAATAAAGGAACAACAACGGCGATATGCACGGCATACACACGCATGCTAGCTCTCCCTCTGTTTTTAACACACACACACACACACACACGGACGCACACGCACACTCAGGCTACATGTTGTAGGCCACGTAGATGGGGTCTAGCTGGTCTTGTAGGAAGCCGTCGCGGAGGTGCATGCGCTGTTTCTCGCCGCGGGAGTTGATGGGGATTACGCCGATGTCCGTCACCACGACCACGCCCACGATCAGGTAGTGCTCCTCCAGGACCGCCTTGGTCACCATCGGAACCAGGTCCAGGGCTTCCTGCTCAGAGCCCTCCAGCTCCACCACCACCACCAGGAGGTTGGTCCAGGGGAAGACGGCACTGAGGAGGAGGACAGAAACATCAGTTATTATTTTATCCTTAGAGCTGCAGATGAAAGATTCTTCTGAGCCACCAGGGGGCAGCAGAGCGCCACAACAACATTCAAACACATCCTTTTAGCTGCAGCATGTCCCTCTTTCATCTCCAGCTAACTGCTGTGAGAAGAGAGACACGTGGGGTGAGAGTAAGACCCACCACTCCATGATGCTCTTGTGCGCGCGGATGACGGAGGTCTCGATGTCGATGGGATGGTACCTCATTCCCCTCAGCTCCATGGCTTCCTCCAGAGCGCCGACCACGAACAGAGCGTCGTGTCGCTCTGTTTCAGGAACACATGAAGAAGAAGTGTTGGTGTTTGAGTGACAGACGGAGAGGAGAGGGAGGGAGGCAGAGGGGAGACTTACCTCCGTTGGCGTCGGTGAGCTCGGTGCGGCGGAGGAAGCCCAGGTATCCCGTCCTGGCCCAGCTGGTCTGAGTGTCTCCGAAACTGAGTCTGGAGTTGAAGTGATCGGACTGAAGGACCTCCTCGCCGTACCCGCTGTAGTACCCGCTGCCGTTATGAGCGCTGTGCACCCAGATCTGAACGAAGACCAGAACACATTCAGACGATTGTTTTTAAACTAAACTTATGATGCTGAAGACATTTTCAGTAATTCAATCTAAACTTTAAACTTGAACAGTTTCCTCCTCAGGTCTGTCCTGTGCTCTTTACTGCTGTGACTGAATGCAAATACTGCTGAACGCTTCCTTTAACATGCTGCTGTTTCTAAACATGTTTTCTTTAAGGTCATGTTTTTATTTATTCATTTATATTATATGTTTCAGCTTGTTATCTTTTCTGTATGCTGCTGAAACGAGCAACGATTATCATTCCTTCATGTTTTTACATTTGAATGACAATAAAGAGAACCCTAAGCTAAAGGAGAAATTTAATTTCAACCATTTCAGGAGAAAGAAGGTACTAAGAGAGGGGAGGACTAAAGAAGAAAGAGAGGAACTATAAGAGGAATGGAAGAAATGTTTAAAAAAAAAAAAAAAAGAGGAGAAAGACAGATGAGAAAAAATAAATAAAAATTATAATAAAATAATAACAATTAAAGTTATAACAATAATATAATAATAATACAATAATATTAATAATAATAGTAATATTGATGAGGTAATAAAAACACAATAATTATAATATTAATAACAATGGTTATAATAATAATAATAATAATATGGCAATATTAAATTGATGATAATAATTACAATGATAACAATAATAGTGATAATACAAAATAATAACAATCACAATAATAATAATAATATTAATAATAAAAAACAATACTTTAATAATAAAGAATTCTGTCTTAAAGAGAAATAAGAAAAAATGACAGAAACAGACGAAAATAAAATAAAATAAAAGTTAAATAAATGGGAAATAAAAATAAAATTATGCCAAGGATGCAAAAAAGTCATAAAAAGAAAAAAGCAAAATGTTGAAAAGCAAAGAAAGGAAAGAAATGTGACATAAAAGGTTTAAAAAAAGAAGAAAAATAAGGAAAGAAAAGAAAAAAAAAAGATAAATCACAATAAATTGATAATAAAAAAGCAACAGGTATTTTAAAAAAGAATGAAAAAATAAGTAAAAGAAAAAAAACCAAAACAAAATACTAAAAAAAAGAGGAAAATAAATCTTAGGAGGGAAAATAAAAATAAAAAGAGAGGAATGTTTGGATAAATAAAAAAGCTGAAGTTTTTTTAGAAACCTATCATTACCTCTCCCAGGTGAGAGTCTCCCAGAGGTCCTTTGGTCTCTGGGTTTGCGATGATGATCCGAACTCCAGGTAGGATCTGTGTGAACACAAAGTCAGGTGTGAATGTTACCGCCTCACTTCAAGTCTCTAACTGAAGCATGAACACAAACTACAGACCCAGCTGTTCGTACCTAACTCTAACAGCTTCATCAGAAACATCTGCACAGCTGTGATCACACCTCACCTCACAGTTTATCACATGTGATCCTCCACACACACAAACAAACACACAACAAACACAAACACACTGAGACACTGTGTTCACTGAGAGCTCAGAGACAGGACGGTCTGCCTGGTAAACAACCTTCTTCTTCTTCTTCTTCTTCTTCTTCTTCTTCTCTCCTCCTCCCACGGACTGTGAGTCAAAATAAACAGCGGGCTGATCGATGACCGGCCCTGAAACATGACGTCTTCTCTTTGTGTGTCAGTGTGGGGGAAGAAGAAGAAGAAGAGACTCAAACGTCTCAGAGTCCAGGAAAAGATCCGTCTCTGCAACACTTCATGCAGAAACAGAGAGGCTGTTTCCTCAACGGTTAATCCTGCATCAGATATCGTCATTTCACGATCATCCCTCGTTATGCTACGTGTCGCCCCCTGTTGGGGACAGTCAGACTCTTTAAACTCAGAGTTTCCTCTCCAAACGTCTCATGTTTCTGCTGAAGTTGTGGAACATTTCTGCCCTCTCAGGTCTGACTGTGTTATATTTAGCCTCACCTCTCTGATGGAGTTGCTAAGTGATCAGAGGAGAACGATGTAATCTGCTGCAGGACTTCACGGGGGAGACGCTCTGTCGTTATCAGGCGACACAGAACTCCTCACAGATCCTTTAAAATGCTGCACGAAACCAAATGTAAACACAGCCGCCTCATGTTGACCTGCACGCTGTGATATTTGTTGTTTTTAAACGCGCTCCAAATATAAACAGACTGGGATATTTCTGCAGGATGTGGGCGAGTGGAGCGCTGCAGGTCAGGAGGTTTTTATTCCAAGCCTCTGCTGTGGAGTCTGAAATATCTTCTGTCCTGTTCTCTCCAAAGTATGAGACAGAACGTCCTCAGGTAACAAACAGAGAACAGGTTTAACGTCACATGACGGTGCACGCTACGCTGTGGCGTCACTGCTGGGTGATTTCACGTCTTTAAGATGAGCAGCTATGTGATGAACGTGATGTGATCCTTCCTGCACCCACACGTCCACAGACAGACAGACAGAGATACAGACAGGGAGGACGCACGCCTCAGGGCTCGTCATGGACTCAAAAACCTGCTGTCTGCTTTGACTCACTGAGTGTGGGAGGACGCGCGGTCCAAAAACAGAAACAGTCCAATCTCCAATCTGTCTCCTCTCCGCTGCTGTTTCTGTGGATCTGTGTGTTTTTCTTAAAAGCCTCGTTAGAGAATCAAACGTTTTTAAACTTTCTGTCTCGTTCTGATCTCCTGAATCACATCCTGCGTCTCAGATGTGGCTCTGAGGGGAAGAAATCAAATTAAATGGATGCTCGTGCAGTTACATCTCATCTGTTCTGGCTTCTTGATGATTAGATTAAGCTCTTTTTTTAAACCCTGAGGAAGCACCAGATCTGCTCAGGCTGCTGCAGACGCAGATGACGTCTCATATCCAACATTAGGACTGGATTCATGCCGAGAGGAGAGAGGATGCTGCGTGTGTTTATTTTCTTTATGCGTAGAGAAAGAGACAACTAAAATATATCAAGTAACTTAATAATTAGATCAAGTAAGAAGATGTTGGTTAACTGTTTTTGGTCTGTTTTATGTTTTATGTCCACCACGATACACATTTAGTACTTCAGGAACACTCTCCTCAAAATATTAATAATTCTGAACAATAAGTTCTGAGAGCTTCCTGCCCGTCCATGTGCGTACGTGGAATGCCAAAGCCTAAGGCAGGGAGAGCACACCTCCGTTCCTTTCATGTGCAAAAATGAAGAGCCATGGCAGGGTGACTACACCCTTCTTCCTTTCATTAAAATATATAAAAGCCAAGGCAGGGAGGACACCCCCCTTCTCTTTCATGTGCATGCATGAAAAACCAAGGCAGGGAGAGCACATCACCCCTTCCTTTCATTTGCAAAAAATAAAAAGCCATGGCAGGAAGAGCCCATCCATCTTCCTATCATGTGCATATATGAAAAGCAAAGGCAGGGAGGACAACCACCCTTCTCTTTCATGTGCATATGGCAGGAAGAGCACATCCCCCTTTTTTTCATGTGCAAAAAAAGAATAGCCATTGCAGGGAGAGCACATCCATCTTCCTATCATGTGCATACTTAAAAAACGAGGCAGGGAGGGCACACCACCTCCTCGTTTAATCTGCATATCTGAAAAGCAAAGGCAGGGAGGACAACCACCCTTCTCTTTCATGTGCATATGGCAGGAAGAGCACATCCCCCTTTTTTTCATGTGCAAAAAAAGAATAGCCATTGCAGGGAGAGCACATCCATCTTCCTATCATGTGCATACTTAAAAAAACGAGGCAGGGAGGGCACACCACCTCCTCATTTAATCTGCATATATGAAAAGCAAAGGCAGGGAGGACACATCCCCCTCCTCTTTCATGTGCATGCATGATAAGCCATGGCAGGGAGAGCACACCACCTCCTCGTTTAATCTGCATATATGAAAAGCAAAGGCAGGGAGGACACATCCCCCTCCTCTTTCATGCGCATGCATGATAAGCCATGGCAGGGAGAGCACACCACCTCCTCGTTTCATCTGCATTTATGAAAAGACAAGGGAGGGAGAACAGCAGCAAAGACCCCCAGGGTACAGCACCAGTGACGATACATATAATTCTGGTAAAATCAGACCCAGCAGAAAGGAGGAGGTGGGGTTAAGAGCAGCTGATGTTCTGCCTAACTAATCTGTTACAGATCTGTTTTCCCAAAGATTACCTCAATATCTGCAAAAAACAAGAGCAGGCGATACCATTCGTACAACAAAAGGACATTTGGACACTTAGGATGCTGATCTGGATCCAAAATTTGGTCCTGCTTTCACAGATTCTGCAGTTTCTTTGGAAATCACTTCAGGCAAGGACGCTGGCTTGGCCTGTGCACAGCAGCTGTAGTCCTTGAATGTCAGTCCTCTCTCTCTCTCTCCCGGTCATGCAGCCACAGCTGAACTCAAAGTCTTGATCTTCGCTTTAGCAGCATAACAACATCCTACACGTCTCAACAGTCAAGAGGTAGATCTGAAAGACCCTCACCTTTCCAGACTCCATCAGAGGCAGACTGTGAGGAGAACCTCTCTCCACCAGACGAACCCTGAAACAGAAACAGGTGGGTTCAGTGGAGTAGTCATCGTTCCCTGAGTTGAGTTTCTGTGACGTGATCACAGAATAAACGCTGTCGGGATAAACTGCGGTACCTGTCATGGCGGAGCGCTCTCATGTCCACGTACACGGTCGTCGGGTCCGGTCCTGAAGTGCCCTGCAGCCAATCACAACACAGATCAGTGAGCATGTGATGAGAGCGTGATACCTGGGAGTCCCTCTGGTTTGCATCGTGCAGCACGACAGCAGCAGCTCTGCGTGATCTCACCTGCAGGCAGATGGCCAGGTTGACTCTGCAGCCGAACGCCGTGCTGACGGATCGGGGGTGGAGGCCGAGGTCTTTGAAGAGCTTAGAGAAGGAGTGCGTGAGAGACATCCTGGGCCGCTCCTCCGCCACCACGACACAGGCACGGACCCGGGACAGATCCAGACCTCGAGCCTGCACCAGAGAGAGGAAGAGACTCTTATCACGCTCAGCTTTTCTCTCAGCTGCAGAGACGTCGACTTTAAGTTAACTTCCCCAGTTTGTGAAATAATCTTGCTTTTGGTGCTGCAGCCAAATAAAACCCTGGAAGTTTCCCTGAGTGGAAATAATATAAAGCAGAAAGTTTGTTTTGTCTGGAGCTGCTGAAGACACAGATTGATGTTTGGAGGTCGGCCTTGGTTTGAGGGAGAGAGCAGATTTAATAAGAAGCGTCTGATGTCAGAGACGGACGATGAAAGGTGTTTGTATCGAGTTAAGAACATTTGTGCTTGTCACTCTGTGCTTGGCCTCTCAGTCTCCATGGAGACTTAGAGAAAGAGAATCACTAAAATTAACTCAACAGCTTCCTCGGTGACCAATCAGAGCGCTGCTAACTGCTGCCTCAGGCTGAGCAGACAGAGCCGGAGCGTGAGTTCATTACTGATCCTCTGTGCAGTCTGTTAGACACTCAGAGTCTGCTGTTTGTCTGACTGTGAGTCCAGCTGTACTGATGCATTGTGGGAAAAGTGATCAGCTGCGTCCAGACGAATGAGAGGGTGAAGGAACAGCTGCTTTGTTTTGGATTGATGGAACTGTAAAGCAAAACTCTGCAGCTCAAGTCCTGAATCCTTCTTGTGACCCACAAAGCTCTCTCCTTCGTATCTTAAAGAGCTCATAGTGCCCTATTACCCCTCTAGAACACTACGCTCCCAACATGCAGGCCTGCTCATCGTACCTAAAGTCTCTAAAAGTAGTATGGGAGGTAGATCCTTCAGTTATCAGGCCCCTCTCCTTTGGAATCATCTACCAGTCAGGGTCCGGGAGGCAGACACCCTCTCTACTTTTAAGAGTAGGCTTCAAACTTTCCTTTTTGATAAAGCTTATAGTTAGAGCTGGATCAGGCTTGGACCAGGTCTTAGTTATGCTGCTGTAGGCTTAGACTGACACACTGGGATCCTGTCTTTCCCTCTCTCTCCTCTCTCTGCCTGTCTCTCACTTTAACTCTTCCTGTCCCATTAAAGTTACTAACCATAGACCTTTCTGGAGTCCCTGAGCTCCCTTGTCCCGTAGGTTCCTCTGGATCTCTGACTTAGATTCCTTTTTTGGGTCTTTCTTTTTTTCTTTCCATGTTTCTTCATCCTTTATGTCTCCTTTTCTTATTCGTCCTTTCCTTCACCCTTTGTGTCTCCTCTTTTTCTTTCTTCTGGTCTCCCTCTCTTCTCTCTTTTCTTAGACCTTTCTGGAGTCCCTGAGCTCCCTTGTCTCGTAGGTTCCTCTGGATCTCTGCTGCTGTGGACGTGCCAGACTCCAGCTGCTACAACTACTACTATCCGTCTCCCCACTATCATCTCTCTCTCTCTTCATCTCCCTCTATCCCTCTCTCCAACACGGTCTCAGCAGATGTGTGTCTAACATGAGTCTGGTCCTGCTGGAGGTTTCTGCCTGTTAAAGGAAGTTTGTCCTTGCCACTGTAACTTGCTAAATGCTGCAAAGTGCTCTGCTCATGGTGGATTAAGATGAGATCAGACTGAGTCCTGTCTGGAAGATGGGACTGGATCTGATCCGGTCTTGATGTTGGGTCTTTGTTAATAATAGAACATAGAGGACGGTCTAGACCTGCTCTGTTTGGAAAGAGTCTGAGGATAATGTTTTTGGGATTTGGTGCTTTATAAATAAAGATTGATTGATTGATATGCAGACCTTAATCAACTTAACTTATAATAAAGGGCTAAAACATCAGAATCATGAAATGCATAAACAGATAAAACACAGAAATAAAACCTTCATAAGGAAAGTTTGAAAGCACAGATGGATTTAACTTGTTCGAATTCCACAGGTTCCAGATTCTGGGAATGCAAATTGCAAAATTCTTGAGACATCTGGAAGTTAAGCCCTCAGAGGAGGAACTATTTAAAACCTAGCTCTGCCACTTTAACCAATCAAACATCTTTAAGTTTCCAGAGAAGTTCCTTGTATTGAGTATCAGAGGCTAGACGGGGTCAAGGATCTCAGCACAGTCAGCCTGAGCTGAACGAGTTCCTGAGATGTTCCAGACTTCTTGAAACATTCCTGTTTTGTTGTGTAAACTCATAAACTGTAAAAAAAAAAAAAAAGCACATCATAAATATTCCTTTGTGCGTCGCTGACCTTGAGCGCCTCCGTCTGCAGGCCGAGTCCTTTGGTGCACAGCTCCATGACGCTGTACGAGCAGAAGGTGTCTCGCACCCTCAGCTGGCTGACGGCCAGCAGCCACAGCGCTGGGTTCGACTCCAGCTCCACCGGAGGGATCAGGATGGACTGGTGTCCTGAATACACACTGAAACACAAACAGACACACACACTGTGTTTAGAGATCTTAACAACGTTTACATCTCATCAAACGTCCAGGTTCAGGTTGTGTAACCGCTCCTGTTTGATGTACTTTAAGAGAAACCTGTGAACTAAAATCTCTGATTGTTGCTTTAAGTCAGTGAGGAGAGATTCTGCAGCCGGCTTTATTTACACGACGCTCTGCAGCAGGAATTCATGAGGCGAGGATTTCAAAGCTCCTGTTATTAAAGGAAGTGTCTGATCGACTCTGATCTCAGAGTCTCATGCTGATAGATTATTACATTTTTCTTCATCCTGTAGTTTTTTTTTTTGTTAAAGCACAAATAATCTTTGGTTAAAAGTTTAAGAATGTTTTAAAGATGAGGGAGCGGCAGCTTTCTGAAGGTTCATCACATTTTGATCTGTGTTTTATGGGAGAACAGGGAGTTCTGTTTAAAGTTCAACCATAGTGATTAAAAATTAGAGATCAAGAGGAGTCGAGAAAGGGTTTGGAAATGTTTGAAGTGTCAAAACTGATTGATTGTATTTTATTTAAAAGTGCTTTTCCACCGCAAGAACTTTCCCCAGGAACTAGGAACAGTTAGAGCAATTTCATCAGCAGGAACCAGGGTCTAACTTTAGACGTGCCTCTTCCACGGGCTCCAGCAGGAGGAAAAACAAACAGGGGCTGCGTTGGTTCACGAGTTCAACCAGCTCTGATCCAGCGTGAGCACCAGCCTGAAAATACAACCCGGTTCATGTTGGCTGAAAAGAGGTACTTGAGGGTTAGTTCTTTCCAACGGTCCAGGAACTTAAGGGGGGCGGGGCCTGCAATGCTGAATGTTTCACTCTGTTTAAAAACTCCTGAATATCGGTCTTCTCTGAGCCTGATGGTGTGAAAGCGTCTCTGTCAGCTCCCGGTGTTCCAGTCTGAAGAGTGACCCTGTAAACTGGAGACCTTCAGCTGAACGTGTCAGTGTTTGTGGAGTTTACACAGCTGTCAGAAGGAGTCCTCAGGAATGCATCCTGGTTTTAGTCCAAATAGCCTCATCAGATATTTAATGATCATTTGAAGCTGTTTGAAGCTGTGTGTGAGGGATGCATCAGGCTGAGATTCTCCAGTTAACAGGGTCGCTGTTAAAACTGGAACACCGGTTGATCTCTGACGTTGCTTTTTAATCTGTCTTCTTGCTTTAAGTCAAGCGTTTCATCACTGGAGCTCGTCTTCTTTCAAATGTCGAGCCATCTATAATGTAGCGCAATCAAAAGTAGCACAAAGAGTAATCTCCTTCATGCTAACAGGCTAACAGGCTAACTGTGGTATCATCTTTCTCGTACGGCCTTCGTTTCTTTCTTACTGCCCTCTCCTGGTCTGGCGGTGTAGTGCAGTTACTCGTATTGCTTCGCCATACAGCTCTGTCCTGATTTGCATAATTTTCACTGGACTTTGGGCCACAAAGGAATCGCAGACAACAATTCAGTTCCTTGGAGAGAAGTTCCTGGTACTAAGTTTAAGTTCTCACTACCTTCACGCTTTCCTCTCGATGTCACTGATCATGTTTCCTGATTCAAGTCAGCGACAGAGATCAGCCAAACACTGATTTGTCCTCACGCCAACTTTCATAAGATCTAAGTCACCTGATCTGTACAGGAAGTTTGGGATTTGGCGCCCCCTGTGGAGGAAGCTGTATTAAATTTTTTAGTGTGGCTGTTTAGGTGTTTTATTGGCTTTTCTTCGCTGTTAGCTTAAATTTTTTTGCAAAGACTTAAGGCGAAACTAAAGACTGTTGTTGTTATCAAACATCACTCACGAACCTGCAGAGACACCACAGAACAAAGCCGAGGCCGCAGTACGGATCCAGACAGATGGCCACTTCTCTGGACGGATACAACTCACACTGCAGCTTCACCGACCGACAGAACGCCCCAACTGCATTATGGGACATCTGAAGGAGAGAGGGAGAGAGGGAGGGAAGGAAAGAGAGACACAAGGACACACAGACGAAGAAGAAGAAGAAGAAACAGGGCGGATTATTCTTAAACTGCATCCGTCAGACTTCAGACCGCATCAAGCCGGATTCTGTTGGATGCAAAAACTCGTCTTGCCAATTTCTTGATTGGACTTGGCCGTCTGGAAAGAGCTCTAATATCACGTTTCCTTGCCTCTCTAGATTCCCCTCGAGAATAAAAGGAGTGAGGAATAAATAGAGTAAAGGAGCAAAGTGTTTCTGGGCGACTGAACAAGAGGCTGTTAGCGGTTTGCTCATGCGATGAGGATTAGCGCTGAGCTGACCTGAACTCCGGCCAGCATGCCGGTCGTGGACACGCTGAAGTCCAGATAGGCCAGACCGTCAGGGTTGGTGGGCTTATAGAGAGCTGGAGGCTTCTTCTTTGGCAGGTCATCTGCAGCACACACACAGAGAGAGAGACACACACAGAGACACACACACATATGTTTTATAACGCTCAAGAGGACAGTCTGTTGAGTTGCATCCATTTCAGAAACACTGACCCTAAGTTGAACCCTCAGTGCAGCTCGAGCAGCTTGTCCCTGATTTAAAATGTGCTGCTGGATTCAACCTTCCTTACATCCCTGAAACTTTATCTGCATGCACAGAAAAACTAAACCTGTTTGCACACATCATCGCTGGATGTTCAGTCCTGTGATGCTGCAGGAACAAATGCGCTCAAACTGCATGTTTATCTTCATAAAACGGAAAAACTCTCCCGCCGACTCGACTGAGTGTTTACAACAATTTATGCCCGTCCACTATCGAGATGAAGGACCGAGCACATCACAGGGACTCTTTCTGTCTGGATCCCAACGACACCGAATGATTTAAACTCAGAGTTTTACACACACCAGAGACGCCGAACAGACAGAGGAAGTACTTCAAGTGCAGTTACAATGATCGACCTGTGCAGGAAACAAATGTGACACAGCTTGAACGATTGCTCGTTTGGTTTCGTGCTCAAATTCTGAACATGAGACTTCTGCTTCTTATTCTTTGGAGACAGAATCAACCTAACTAAGACTACAGAGAGGAGCTGGAGGGAAAAGAGTGGGCGGCACACATGGAGTTATGAAAGTAAAGCTGCTGTGAGAAGCCTGTGTGCAAAGATGTGCAACTTATCTCTCTGCAGACCGGGTCCTGATTAACAACGGTAACATTTACCGACAAAACATCCTGAACTGTCCTTTTAGAGAGGAAGTTTTATGAAAAATCCACTCCTTAAGTATCCAGAGCATCCACTGACCCACAAAATGTGAATCAAGCTGACCCAGTTCCTCGTTTATGTCTGAAATCTGATGGTCCAATCAGAATCCGCCCCACTTGTGATGTCACAAGTTGAGTCATTGCAATAACACCTGGTATCTCCACCCTTGACCTCCAGAACTAAACTTTTGGGAAGTCTGGGATTGTTTTCTCACAGCAGGCACACCAAGTGGAAGAAAGGGGCGGAGTCAGAAGGAGCTCATTTACATTTAAAGAGACACACACACCAAAACCAAGCTGGGTCCAAAACCTCCTCTGGTGCCTGATGCATGTTATAGTTTGATCAAATCCTGGCTGAGATGTTTCATTTAGACCACAGGGGACTGAGTTAATGGTTGGAAAGGGTTTAATGTGTCCCCCTTGACAGTCAAATGTGTCAAAAGTCCCTTCCTCTCCCTAAAAACGACAACATAGAAGTCATCAGTCTTCTTTCTGATGGTCTTGTTTGTTTTTGTTGGTTATAAAAAGGCTTCCTTTTTAATTTCAGTCTGTTTCACAACCAGAGAACTCCTCACAGGGGTTTTAAAACAGCACCAGCACATTGCAGCAACAGCTGCAGAGATAATAATAATAAGCAGTATGGAAGCAAGAAATAGGCTTTAAACAAAATCTACCCTCATGAAATGATTACAACTTATCGCTGAACACAATGTTTTCCAGGTGGTTGAGGATGAAGCTCGTCAGCAGGTAGACAGGCCCTTAAGCATACCATAAAACCTAGCATATAGGGTGCACCGGTTTTTAAGACGCAGCCTGCTTTTGCGGTTCAGACTTCTGGAGCCATGCAACACACCGCTAGACACTTGAAATACTTCAGGGCAACAGGACCATCAGCTAGCTTACCTGTGTCGAGGACAGGTGGCCAGTTCCTGATATCCACAGTGGCCGTGGCCTCTTTAGAGCGCAGCAGCTTACAGATGACCGCCGTGGTCATCACACAGGCCGAGTGACTGACCTGCAGAGAGAGAGAGATGTCAGGTTACTTCATTATTTACCTGTTAATAAAGATCAAGGGGTCAGATTTTGTAGGAGTAAATCAGTATCCAGACCTCCACGATCATCTTGACGGTGGGCAGGGTGGTGGAGATATTCTGAGGGTGAGGCGGTCGCACGGTGATGGGAACACAGCCGGCGTACAGGCAGCCATAAAAGGCAGCGATCAAGTCGATACCTGCAGGACACACGGACACAAACACCACGGGATCAGACGCTTTCCTCAGATCTACATGTACCGTTCTGTGACAACACACCCTCAGCTACGTGTCTGACCTGGAGGGTAAACCAGAGCCACGTGGTCGCCTTCCTGCAGACCGGCTCTCTCCATCAGAAGGGCCGCCACTCGCTCCGCCCTCTTGTGGAGCTGCAGGCAGGTCAGGGAGCTAGACACCGCCCCCTGGAGGAGAGGAGGGAGGGAGTGATTCAAAACTTTACTATCATCATTGACTTTGTTGCACCATGCTAACTCTTATACATCATCGAAAAACTCCTCACAGTAGCTTTAAGTTCCACCTTGTTGTCATAAACTTCCCTTTCATAGCCAGATTACATGTTGTGTTTTTACTTCATATAAAACATGTAACAGGTTTTCTGTGTTGCATTCAGGGACTATAGTCAGAGTGTTGTTACCCGAGAGCTGAGCAGCGTGTAGAGGACGTGGTCCGGTGTGGTCTGGGCTCTCCACTGCAAAACTTCGGACAGGAACAGGAACTGAAAACACAATCAGAGCTCAGTTATCTGAAGAGGCTTCTCCTCAAAGAAACACTGACACAGAGTTTAGTGGAGCCATGACTCAGCACATTTTTAATCTGCACTCGAGCTGTAAATGTTTTCACACAGGTCGGGTTGATCCGGGTTATTCATGTTTGAATTAAACTTTATTTTCCTCCTCATGAAGCGACGCTGCTGACAGAGCGTGACTCCTCACTGCAGCGGGACATTAAAGAGGCGATCGATATCAGACGGTGAAACATCAGAGAGGACAGAAACCGTCTGCTGACGCTTCAAACTGCTGCTGAGGAATACACTGATGAGCACTTTACAGAACGCTGTTCTTCATGGAGGAGGTTAAACTCCTGATGAGGAGGACGCTGTTCGCTGTGCTGCTGCTGTAAACCGTCAGATTTACAATCAGTGAGTCGTCAACACAGCCTCCATCTTTACTTTGTTTCTCAGATTCAGAGAGGCTTCATGAAGACCAGGCCGTTACAGGAAGGGTTTTCTCTCGTCTGTCAACACCCAACAGTTGCGTTTTCAGAATGCAGCACTGAGTAGGAGCGCCAGACAGCTGGAGTCATGTGACCGAGGTTTCCCCCGCTGTAATCCCTGAATCAAGGATTCTCCTCCTCCTCCTCTCCTCATCCATGTTGTCTTTCTGGTCCTCTGAAAACCTCTGACCTGTTGACTCCAGGCCTGGCTCCGCTCATCATGACTTTGGTTTGTTGTTGTAGTTAAGTGAAATACGATCTGGTGATAACACAGAGTGTTTTATTCTGAAAATTAACCGGATGTTTTCATTTTGTTTTGGTGAAACCTGACTTCCTGTCCCGCTCCATCTGCTCTGTTTAGGTTGATGCGTCGTGCTCCGGCATCCGGCGAACATAGAAGTCTTGCGTATCTGATCCAGAGGGATCCGACCTGCTGGATCAGAGACGCAGCTGGAAAGCAACAGAGTGGATCCAGTGGAAGTTAACACATTGACTAGAATAGAAACCTATCAGATCTGGAGCTGTGACGGATCGGAGATGGACCCAACACGGATCTGGTGGAATTTGGCCGTTAGAGATGTCAGGGTCTTTGGTCTGTTTGGTAGACTTAAGGGACGAGTTGAATCAGTGAGATGATGCTGCCTTTGACTTTTCTTATTAGACATCACTACATAGTAAACAGTGGCTGAATAGAGGCGTATAAACCATAGACTGTATAACAAATGGACGTAGTATCCGCCACTCATCTGTTCCTGAGGCCGATCGTCGGCGGGTGCCATATTGGAAATGCTGAACTCAACCTAACTAATGTTGAGCTAGTGTGAGGTAAAGAGGCGGGCCTTTAGCTTATCCACTAACAGCTACAGGGTGCCCGCATGTCAATCAAGTCAGTCATGCCCTTATTTGGGCAAAACTCGTAAGTTTAATATGTTCAAAAATAAGGAGTTATAAAAATTCACCCCGTACAGTGTGTGCTGATAGAGAAATGAGCTATTCAGACCTAAACAGTTTTTTGAACCAGGCTGTAAACATGTTTATTTCTGCTGCAAAGATCGTCTTCTTTGAATGGGTGTGTATGTGGTTTCCTGTGTTTCAGCAGCCAGCCTCTAGTGGACAACCAAGGAACTGCAGCTTATAACACTTCTGCATGGGCTTCATATTTTAAGACCCATCATACACTGGGTAACTTTTACCCTTCAAAAAATCCTGAGAAAATTGTGTCATTAGCATTTCATCTTAAACTAGTTCACATAGGTTAAAATATAACGACTATAAGAGCGATGATGAATGTGTGTGTGTGTGTGTGTGTGTGTGTGTGTGTGTGTCTCACCTGGTCGTTGTCATCAGTCTGTCCTAAATCTCTCCCGCTGGCTTGAGCGATCCTTTTCCCTGACACCAGATTCCCCACCATCACAGAGGCAGGTCCAATCTCTGCAGCACACACACACACACACACACACACACACACACACACACACACACACACACACACACATATATTAATAAGTGTGCACAGTACCGAGCCTCTACTCCACGCTCAAACACAAACTCCCTCTCCGTACATCCTGGAGCTCCTCACCTGGTTGTTTCTGCCGGGGCTTGGGCAGGTTGGTGACGCAGGTGTGTGGACACATGAGGACGTTGCAGGGGTGCAGCCCTCCCTCCAGGTACAGCTGCTTGATCTCCGACAGGTGGATGCCGCCCAGAGGAGTCTTGGGCAGAGTGTTGGCGGGGACCAGAGCGAGGCAGAACACGCCGACCCCGTGGATGCTGTCGATGGCCTGGAAGAAGACAGGTGTGTGTGAGTGAGTGAGTGTGTGTTTGTGTGTGTGTGTGGGTGGGGCAGAGGACGGTCAGAGGACAGAGGGATTACCTGCTGATGAGGAATTATTGTTAAATTATGGATTAACCTTTGTGTTGTTTTAGCGTGACCTACCTTTGCTAAACCTCTAAAATAAATCTGCTTTATTGAATTTGAAACGCTGAGTCTGTTCTGCTTGAAGAAACAACCGTCACTCATATCAGACTGCTCCTCTTAAAGGTGCTCAGAGACTTTGACTCACTGCATCACACCTGGAATATCTGTGTGTGTGTGTGTGTGTGAGAGAGGTGACGTACCTGCAGGACGCGGCTCATCCACTGGAAGCTGTCCTCCTCTGTGGAGTCAGGTCTCTGCTCGGCCACCACCACGATCCTCTCGTCCCTCAGCACCGTGACGGAGAACACCGCTATCCTGCAGGATGGAGGAGGAGGAGGAGACATCACTCAGCATGACGTCCTCACACCCTGAACTCTGATCATCTGATGTTCATAATCATCATAGTGTTGTTTAAAAATGCTCTTTTAAAAATCAGGAGAACATAATCTTCAGTAACTTCTTTGTGTCTGATCTTCATGTTTTAGGAGCTTGTATCAAACCACAGAAGAAGAACAGGCCCTGAAAACACAGGTGTGATGAAGAACGATCTCTAAATGTGCTGATAGTGTCAGATGTTTGTTTGTTTGAGGTTCATTCTCTTCTTGAAGTCTTAAAAATGCAGGTGATCAGAGCTGCATCAGGAGTAAACACAGGTTCAGCTGAGTGCAGGAGAGAGAGGCGAGATATTACAATCACACCACCAACACACTGGGCGGGTTTTAACAGAAATACATTATTATTTAGTAATTTATTATTATTTAATATATTTTTTAATCTCATCTTATATATGTGTTAATACATAAGAAATACATGTGCTATTATATTATTTATGGATTCATTTATTTATGAATAATGCATGTGTATTATTATCTTATGTATTTATTTATAAATAATAAATACATGTATTATTATGTTATTCATCAATAAATCAATTAATTTAATATACATTTATTTGTATCTTATTTATTTATTTATAAAGAATAAATACATGTAGTATTATCTTATTTATTCATTAATGATAAATAATAAATACATTTATTTTTGTCTTATTCATCAATTCATTTATAAATGTTTAATAAAAAAAATGCATTTTTATCTTATTTATTTATTTACTTATCCATAATAAATACATGTATTACTGTATTCTTTATTTATACATAATAAATATATGTTTTATTATCTTACTTATTCATTCATTTATAAATATTAAATACATGTATTATTATCTTCATTATTCATTTAATTTTATTGAATTATTCATCTTTAACTGTAAATGTGAAGTTTTTCTTCAGACTGTATTTAAAGGCCCTGTGAGGAGTTTTGAACTGGCTGAGAAACAGACTGAAAATGATACTGATGCCTCTTTATGACCTTCAATAGCAAACAAGACCATCAGCAGCAACACCGACACCATCTCTGTTGTCATTTTTAATGCCTGAAACTGCCCTGAGGGGGTAGGTGCCAGACCAGATGATGGATACCTTGCTTCAGAAACAGACTTCATTTGACTGTTTTCATGGAAAATAATCACATTGCCTGATAAAGTTGACTGTTAAAAGACAACAGGATGAGGCTCTGGTTGAAAACACTACTTTTGCATGTTTAGGGCAAGAGATAAGAGGTATCACTTTGTCCACAAGGGAGGCGCCAGAATTGATACAAAACAAAAGTTCCTCACAGCAGCTTTAAGGAGCGAACACAGCCTCCAGGTCGGATGCTGAAGTGTCTTTAACTTGCATTCTTCTGAATGTCCAGCAGGGGGTGACTACGCTGTTTTAAACGATGCACGATAAGAAATCTTGAGGAAAATCGACTTTCCTTTTGTTTAGTTTTACTTTTTGAGCGTGTTTCCGATGAGTTTAATGTCTCGATCTCTAGTTTAAAGTCTTCTTTAAATCAATGTAACGTTCAGTTCGGTGTATCGGATACCTGAGGATGAAGCTAGTCTGCGATGACTGCCTGAGAACAAACAGGAAGTAGATAGACTGAAAGCTGTTTATTGGCTACTTATTGGCTTAAATCAATCACACAAACTTATTTTAGATACCCTTAGAAATCATGTATTGAAACATGATCATAGACGTATACGATCTCATAATTAATCACACTGAAAACTTTAACTCAGGATCCAAACTTATTCTTTAAACGTCTCACTTCAGACTCAGTCAGCTGAAACATTCATTTCCTCCTCCGTGGTCGTGGACACAATTAAACTTTCCTCTATTACTGTTTCTGGATTCATCCACTGTTGCTCCACTTTATTAGATGTATTATGTGTGGGTGGATTTCTCATTAATCACTGTGACAGTAAATGTGCCAGGATTGGACCTCTGGCTGGTTTTCAGCTGCTGTTGTGGGGAATGATCAGAACGTGGTCTGACTTCTGAACGCTTCTTTTCCCATATACTGGATTGTTTAGAGTCTAATTCACGACTCAGAGAGAGTGACTGTGTGTTCAGATCAGAAGCGCCCATGTCTCAGTTTCACTGTAAACAGTGCCGCCTGCTTTTGCTCTCCATACAGACTCTTCAAAGTCTCCTTCAGCATGATTCGCTGATACTCCTCAAACAAACAGGAAGCAGCCGTTCCTGTGTGTGAGGATTCATGACTCCATGCAGAGTCTATAAATAGAGCTCACCCGGGGTGTAACACTCCACATGTGACGCCACTAAAAAAGTAGCTACCAGCCGTCTGACTCACCTCCCCCTGTAGACGAACTTCATCGGCTCCACTGCCAGCGCTGTGGCCACGATGTCGTCAGCGTTGTGCCTCCGCCCGCTCACCATGATGAGCCCGTCCATCTTTCCGGTGATGAAGACGAGGCCGCCGGGCCCGATGAAGCCCAGCAGGCCGGTCCGCACGAAGGCGTACTCGCTGACCAGCCCCCCGGTGGCGCTCACGGGGTAAACCTGCAAAAACACACAGGTGTTCAGCTGCAGAGTCACCATGGCAACTGGCCAGCACTAGTGCTGCAAGACTGAATAAAAATCAGAGGTGGGAGTATTTTTAACTGAGGACTTATTCCTGACGATGTCACAGAGCTGGAACCAGCAAGTCACTGTGGAAGAATCTAAGGTTCACTATGTCCAACACAATGTTATAAATCATCCTGTTTGGGCTGGTTTTAATATAAATGATGTATTTATTCATTCTTATTTAATATTATTATCATTATTATCATTATCTTATTTATTTATTAATACACACTAAATACATTTATTATTATCTTACTTATTTATTCATTTGTAAATAAGAAATACTTCATTATTTATTTATCTCTTTATTTATCAATAAATAATTGTATTATTATTGTATGTGTTTATTCATTAAGAAAACATAAATACATTTATAATTATCTTATTCCTTTATTAGTCAATAAATAGTAAATAATTGTATTATTATTATTGTATTTATTTGTTAACAATTATACATACATGTATTATTATATTATCTATTTATTTATTAATGAAATATTTGTATTATTATTGCTTTATTTATTTATGATAAATATTAAATACATTAATTATTGTCTTATTTATTTAATTTTATTCAATTATTAATCTTTAACTGTAATTGTGAAGTTTTTCATCAGACTGTATGTAAGGAGTGGATAGCCTCCAGGACGTGCCTTTAACTTGCATTCTTCATGTCCAGCAGTGGGCGACTGCGCTGGTCATAAAAGATGTGCGATAAGATGTCTTGTTGAAAATTGACCTTCCTTTTGCTTCATTTTACTTTTTAAGCATCCAATAAATCATCTTTGTTTAATGTATCAAAGCATCAAACATAAAAAAAACAACAGTTTAAGGAGCTCAAGACTCAAGATATCACACTCATGATGCAAACAGTGCAGGGATCAGAGTTTGTGCATTAACTTAGATTATCAGATGAATTTAGAAGGAAGAAAAATGTTTTTTTTTGACATGCAGAGAAGAAGAAGAAGAAGCAGGAATCTGCATGACAGGAAAACACTTGGTGCATTAAAACCTCACCTCAAAGGTGTTCTTGGTCATGCCTGTGAGGCCGTAGTAGGAAGTGCCGGTGGCGATGGAGCAGACGCAAAGCTCGCCGATCTCATCAGTCTGACAGAGCTGAGGGATGCCCTCTGGTTTCACCACGCATGCCAGACCTGCAGGGCGAGAGAGAGAGAAAGAGAGACCTCGTTAACACCTGAAAAATATCCTCCCTTTCCTGTCCCATGAAGTGACAGTCCAGCATCCACTCCACAAACACCTGTGGGATGTTAAATTCTAGATTTTGAAGCCGATTCTCCTCGGTGAAGTGGTGGGTGTAGTTCTCGTTTTGAACACCAGGTGGAGCAGGTGGGCAGAATGTGAGAGCTCAGAGTTTGTGACGGTGCTGTTTGATCGCCTCATTCTGCAGATTCCTGCTTCTTCATGGATAATAAGAGACAGAGCTTCACTTTCTATATCATTCGTCTTTAATTATCATCACTCCCTGAAGAGGAACGGTTCTCTTTTTGAGCACATTACAGGAAAAAGAGGGACTGTTTCTCGTACTGTGCTTCATTTTTAGAGTATTTGTCTGTTTTTTTGGACAGTTCAGAGGGGCACTGAAAATTCCCTTCAATGTTGGGTACAGTTAAAGGAAATTATAAGACATTTAGTTCACATTTTTACAAACATTTTAGCAACTCATTGGACTGTGATATTAAAAATAACCTAAAAGATGTTGCTGACACCACATCGTCTTAAAAAAAGCTCCCAAATGAGTCCTAATTTGGGATGCTGGGCTGCAGCTGTTTGTCTTAAAACATGCAGTTTGTGCTGAGTCTCAGTTTCACTGTAAACAGTCACACAGAGGCTTTACTCAGCGGTATGAACCTGAAACAGGAACTGATGTTCTTGTGATGTTCTTGTGATTAACGGGTCTTCAGTTTGCTGAAATAACAACATCATGATGCAGATTAGTCCAAAGTCAAGCTTTGTCAGGTCTGTCCTCAAGAGGAGAAGAAAACTACGTCTACAATGTTTGTTTGTTGAATGGAGGTCTATGAAAGAGGATTAGACACTGATGTGACTTTTTTTTGGCTCTGACCTTCTTCACAGAATGTTCCATTTGTTCTCAGGATTCTGACATAATCAAAGACAGGATTCTGACATCATCAACGACAGAATTCTGACATCATAGACAGAATTCTGACATCATCAAAGACAGAATTCTGACATCAAAGACAGAATTCTGACATCATCAAAGACAGAATTCTGACATCAAAGACAGAATTCTGACATCATCAAAGACAGAATTCTGACATCATCAAAGACAGAATTCTGACATCATCAAAGACAGAATTCTGACATCAAAGACAGAATTCTGACATCATCAAAGACAGAATTCTGACATCATCAAAGACAGAATTCTGGAATTCTGTCTTTGATGATGTCAGAATTCTAGAACACCTGCTGTTGCTCTCCATACAGACTGCTCTTCCTGCTGACACCTGATTGGTGAATACTACTCAGACTACAGACAGGGACCAGAACCCTTCTCAGACTAAAACCCAGACCCTGAGATCCAGATTCAACATGTCTCTGAATCAGAATCTGTAATTACAGGTTAGTTGTAGCTGAAAATATGAAGCAGCAGCAGTTTGTCTAAAAATGTGCGGTTATTAAGAATAACCGTACACCATGTTATTGGGAGCATTTAAGAAACATGAGTGATGTCTGTCTGCTGTTAATTCTGCAGCAGAGGTACTAACAGCACTAGATTAATGTTTAAATGGTGTGTGTGTGTGTGTGTGTGTGTGTGTGTGTGTGTGTGTGTGTGTGTGTGTGTGTGTGTGTGAATGACACCTTCCTCTGGCGTCTGTGGACTCTTCATCAGGAGCCGAGCAGACGAGTTATTACGTCCTAAAAGCTTCTTTATGTTCTCCATCACCTTGTTAAAACACTGTGACTTTGTCCTTTAGTAACAAAAGACGGCGGCCATATTGAAAGTCTTTTGAAGCACATAACTCGCCCGGTCGTGATGAGAGAGAGAGAGAGAGACGCTGATGAAAAGGAGAGGCGGCACATTTACACGCCCTTAAAACTAATTTTACGATTTGATGGACTTAATGGATTTTTTGCCATTCAGTGCGTGACAGCGCTGAAGGCCGGCGGTGTGACTCTTCAGAGGGACGGAGCGGGGGCGGTCACTGCTTGAAACATTAACACACTGAAAACACACACACCTGCACTCACATTATGATCCTCACTTTAGTCCTGACTGATCTATGATGCTTAATGTAACTGTGAATCTGATGTTATTTAGATAAACATGACTTTAAGCTTGTCAATAATCTCTTTACAGGACATCCACAGTTTACCGATACGAGGTCGACTGTACGACTTTAAACGTGATGCAAAGGTTAAAACAACTTTTGACTTTATTTTAAGTTTGAAGTCGACAAACTTTAGCTTTAAACAACAAACAAGAAGTGTGATTTGATGCAAAGTGCCTTTCCTTTGTAATCTCTGATGCTTTAGAAACACTCCCAGCAGTACTGAAACATTATTAAGACAAAATTCAAGACAGTAGGGACCCCGTATCGCAGTGGTTGCTAGTTTCAACAGTATGGCTCTGTAGTAGAAGGGTCCAGGTGCTAAACTGGCCTGCCATCCTGGAACCATTTGCTGCAAGTCTTCCCCCGCTGTAGTTCATATATTATGAGGGTCAGAATAAAGACATCAAAGTGCACTATGCCCCCTAAACATCTTGCATCGTTCATCAACATTGGGCCTGCAGGACGTGAGAGAAACTGCGATTACATTCAAATTTAAATAACGATACGAGGTGATGCAGAATCTGGGAGTTTGGTTTGACAGCAGCTTCAACTTTGAGTGTCACACAACGAAATTAGAGCAGCGTTCCCCGAATGTGATCTGATTTTATCCTTTGAAGACAAAGAGACCATTTTACTCGCATTGTATCAGGTCCAGGTTTTACAAAATTCAACCACCAGACTTCAAACTAGAACCAAATAAGTGACCACATGACACCAGGTTTAGCTTCTTCACTGGCTCTGTGCATGTTTAAGAATCAACTTGATTCACAGCCTCTCTTTACGTGACAGATCTGACCTCTTGAGGCTCGACTTAAGACTCAAGTATTTAAACAGGTCTGCCTCTGAACCCCGGCCATAAACTTCCTTCTCAATCCTGACTTAGAACATTGAAATATGTGAGATTTTCAGACACACACACACACACACGTACCTCCGGGTGTGACGGTCCCCACGTCCTGCACGGTGAGCACTGAGAGCCGTTCCTCCGTGTCGACCCTGACCACCCCGTACGTCAGACCCTGCATGGACAGAACGCCTCGCCCCGGCGGCTGGCTGCTGTCCTCCACGGGCCTGAACACAAAACACACACACAGGTGTCACTATCATTAACCTGCACGACACTGACACAACAAACAGAGCCTGCAGAAATGCACGTTAATGCTGTGTGGTGTTTAAATGTTTGTCTTTGTACACACACACGATAAATGGGAATGTGTGTGTGTTTGCTTCATCCTGCTCTGTGATTGGTTGATTGTTTAGTAATTCTGTTGTTGGTGCAGATTAGCTCGTTCCTGTGATCACAGTCTGCAGAGGGAAACACACTGGACCCCTCTGCTGCGTGTGTGTTTGAGTATGTGTGTGTGTTTACAGTGTGTACTCTCTGTAGGTGTGTGTTTGCATGGGGCTGTTTGCATATCTGTGCACCTTTCTGTGTGTATGTGCAGATGTTTGCATAATCAGTGTAGGTAAATCAGAGCTCAGAGTGTGTGTGTGTGTGTGTGTGTGTGTGTGTGTGTGTGTGTGTGTGTGTGTGTACCTCCTGATGGCCACAGTCAGGGCCTCGGGGGAGCTGGCGCAGGGACAGATGACGTCGGCTCTCAGGCCTTTAGTCTGAAAGACGTTGAGGAAGGCGTCGCAGGAGGAGATGGACCCTGACAGACAGAAACACAAACAGACTGTCAGAACGTTTTCAGCTCAGGTGGTGAAGCACTTCAAGACAAACGCTGACGTTAAAAAGACAATCAGAAAGCTCTTACCTAAAGGTCGACAACAGCAGGTTTAATACATGAACAAGGACTAAAGCCAGGGACCGTTTAAACTGATGTGGAAGCTACAAACTGTGTTCACTGACATTGATTATAGGAGTGATTCTAAACCTCATGCAGTGACTTCCACTACAGAGTCATCTCTGATTCTAATGCACTGACTTCCACTACAGAGTCATGTCTGTTTTTTAATGCAGTGACTTCCACTACAGAGTCATGTCTGTTTTTAATGCAGTGACTTCCACTACAGAGTCATGTCTGTTTTTAATGCAGTGACTTCCACTACAGAGTCATGTCTGTTTTTAATGCAGTGACTTCCACTACAGATTCATGTCTGTTTTGAATGCAGTGACTTCCACTACAGAGTCATGTCTGTTTTGAATGCAGTGACTTCCACTACAGAGTCATGTCTGTTTTTAATGCAGTGACTTCCACTACAGAGTCATGTCTGTTTTTAATGCAGTGACTTCCACTACAGAGTCATGTCTGTGTTTAATGCAGTGACTTCCACTACAGTCATGTTTGTTTTTAATGCAGTGACTTCCACTACAGAGTCATGTCTGTTTTTAATGCAGTGACTTCCACTACAGTCATGTCTGTTGTTAATGCAGTGACTTCCACTACAGAGTCATGTTTGTTTTTAATGCAGTGACTTCCACTACAGAGTCATGTCTGTTTTTAATGCAGTGACTTCCACTACAGAGTCATGTCTGTTTATAATGCAGTGACTTCCACTACAGAGTCATGTCTGTTTTTAATGCAGTCACTTCCACTACAGAGTCATGTCTGTTTATAATGCAGTGACTTCCACTACAGAGTCATGTCTGTTTTTAATGCAGTGACTTCCACTACAGAGTCATGTCTGTTGTTAATGCAGTGACTTCCACTACAGAGTCATGTCTGTGTTTAATGCAGTCACTTCCACTACAGAGTCATGTCTGTTTATAATGCAGTCACTTCCACTACAGAGTCATGTCTGTTTATAATGCAGTGACTTCCACTACAGAGTCATGTCTGTTTTTAATGCAGTGACTTCCACTACAGAGTCATGTCTGTTGTTAATGCAGTGACTTCCACTACAGAGTCATGTCTGTTTTTAATGCAGTGACTTCCACTACAGAGTCATGTCTGTTTATAATGCAGTGACTTCCACTACAGAGTCATGTCTGTTTTTAATGCAGTGACTTCCACTACAGAGTCATGTCTGTTGTTAATGCAGTGACTTCCACTACAGAGTCATGTCTGTTTTTAATGCAGTGACTTCCACTACAGAGTCATGTCTGTTTTTAATGCAGTCACTTCCACTACAGAGTCATGTCTGTATTTAATGCAGTGACTTCCACTACAGAGTCATGTCTGTGTTTAATGCAGTGACTTCCACTACAGAGTCATGTCTGTTTTTAATGCAGTGACTTCCACTACAGAGTCATGTCTGTGTTTAATGCAGTGACTTCCACTACCGAGTCATGTCTGTTTTTAATGCAGTGACTTCCACTACAGAGTCATGTAGTTAAATTAAAGCTCATCCTTGAAGTGTAAAGTTTGCATTATTCTGTGTTTTGATCACTAAACTTGTTAAATATAAATAATTCCTTTCATTGTGTTCCATGGTTTATAATTGTCCTGTAATCTGTTTCACCATCATTCACACTTTGATGTAATTTTTCCAGCTGTGCACGCCTCTCCATTTCATTTGTGTACTTGGTGATGATGTGAACACTCAAAAACAATCTAAACTCAAGGGTCCACTTCACGAGGTGATTTTATCTGCATCAGTCTCCATCAGCGAGGGAACTCAGGTGCAGGTTGAGCGCACTCAGATTTCAAAAAGCTGCTTACAGTCAGTGAGTAGTTTATAACTGCAGCACTGCTCTCAAAAACAATGATGAGCTAACAGGCTGTTTAAGAAGAGTGATGTACTGATACATGGAGTTAAACATCTGATATGTTGAGGGTTGTCAGGCCTGTGAGCATGGACTCATTAACATTGACTGGAACAGGTTTCTGAGGCCGGCCAGAGAGTTCCCTAAACTCTGAACTCTCTGTCTGTGGACATTAAAGCGGCGAGCTCTCTGGGTGTCTTTATAAAATAAATTAAAGACAATTAAAAAAAGACATTTTTATTTTTGGCTTTTAATTTGGAGTAATTGCTTTTTAGCCCTGGACTGCATTATTACCATTACTACCATTGTTTTAGCATCAATTTAAAAATAAAGATTTATTTCAATTTGATTTCATTTTTCTGAAATTAAACTTCTTTTATTTTATTCATTTCATTGTAATGATTTTATTTATATTTGTCTAATATCTATCTGATTTTAATATATTCAAACTATTTTATTTAATTTTTGGATTTCTATTGGATTTAAAAAAAAATGATTTTACTGTATTGATTTGATTGATTTTATTTAAATGAATGTATTTTATATTTCCAATATGTATCTGATTTTATTTTATTTATTTAATTGTAATGATTTGATTTGATTTTTTGGGCATTTATCTGATCTTATTTTATTGATTTAATTGTAATCATTATATTTCATTTGTCTTATCTGATTTTAATTTTTTTTAATGATTTATTTTATTGATGGATATTTATCTGAAATTATTTTATTGATTTTTTGTAATTATTTTATTTTATTCTTCTTATATGTATGAGATTGTATTTTATTTTTCTGGTATTTATCTGTATATTTTATTGATTTAATTGTTATGATTGTATTTTTCTAATATCTATCTGATTTTAATATATTCTAACTATTTTATTTAATTTTTGGATGTCTATTGGATTTAAAAAATATATATTTTATTGTATTGATTTGATTCGATTGATTTTATTTAAATGAATGTATTTGATATTTCCAATATGTATCTGATTTTATTTTATTTATTTATTTGTAATGATTTGATTTGATTTTCTGATGTTTATCTGATTTTATTTGATTGATTTTGTTGTAAATATATATATATATTTTTTTGTATTTATCTGATCTTATTTTATTGATTTAATTGTAAGGATTATATTTAATTTGTATTATATCTATCTGATTTAAATTTTTTTAATGATTTATTTTATTGATGAATATTTATCTGATATATTTTATTCTTCTTATATGTATGAGATTGTATTTTATTTTTCTGGTATTTATCTGTTTATTTTATTGATTTAATTGTAATGATTGTATTTTTCTAATATCTATCTGATTTTAATTTATTCTAATGATTTGATTTTATTGTTTGATATTTATCTGATATTATTTTATTCATTTTGTTGTAATTATTTTTTTCTTCTTATATTTATCAGATTTTATTTGAATGATTGAACATTATTTTCTGATTTTATTTTATTGATTTCATTGTTATGACTTTGTTTTATTTCTCTGATATTTATCTGATTTTATTCTATAGATTTAACTTAATTTTCTTGTATTTTTCATATTTTATTTTATTGATTTTACTGTGATAACTTCATTTTATTTCTAAATATTTCATGTTACTTTCCTCTGTCTTGTTTTATCCTTGTATCATTTTACCCATCGCTGTTGTTTTCTGTCTCTGTGTTTTTGTGAAGCACTTTGGGCCGGATGCTTGATTGAATGAAAGCTGCTGTATAAATAAAAATGAGTTGAGTTGTCCCTGAGAGTCTCTTCACTCAGAGAGTCAAGGTTACATTCATAACCTCCCGTTATCTGAGATCAAACAAAGCTCAGAGAGGGAACATAGAGCGGAGAGCATTATATAGCTCCATGTTTTATTGCTGATATATTTGAGTCTCTTTCCTCTCCAGCCGGCCTGAAAATCATTTATCATACCAAACCTTCGTCGTCCTGCTCTATTCCTGTAAAGTGACCCAGTTAGCTGAATCCCTGGAGACTTCATCCATTCCTCTGACATTCTCTTCCTCCGCTACACCTCTCTAAACTCTGCTGTTAGTGAAAAACGCTCTGCTGCGGGGGCGCAGTGTGACCTTACAGGGGTTTGATCCGTCCGCCACCAGCAGCATGCGCAGCGAGCTCAGGTTGATGTCCTTCTGGTCTTTGTGGGCCACGAGAGCCCAGTGCATGTCTCTGGACTTCACACACGCTACCTTAGCTGCAGGGGGAACACACACACACACACACACACACACACACACACACACACACACACACACACACACACACACACACACACACACACGTGGATAAGAGAGAGAGACAGAGAGGACATCAGCATTGAATCTGTTTGATGGACGGCTGAGTGGAGAGAAGTGACGGAGCGGAGTGACAGCAGCAGTGTGAGTCTGACCTTTGTACTGGCACACTTTCTGGATCCATGACAGCGGGTTCACCTTCATCAGCGAGTACGGGACGCTGATCACATGCATCATGTTCATCACACTCTGCAAAACACACACAGAATCAAACACATCAGACCTGAGGAGCTCTATCACGCGAGTCTGGTGGTTCTCTCTGAAGTTTCAGTCTTACCGTCAGGATGCCGTGCCACAGCCCGACGTCCTTCTTAAAGTCCAGAACGTTCACGATGGTCTCGGCTGCAGACAGAGGAGAGATCATTAGATTGCCTATATATGGCCTAGGTGCTGATGTGTGTGTGTGTGTGTAAATGTGTGCACTCTTACCCTCAGTGTAGCTGCAGGACTGGGTGAGAGCCTGGCAGTGTGTGAGCAGAGCGATCCTGGTCACTGTGACTCCCAGCACGCTGCCGTCTTTACAGGTTTTATACTGAGACACAAACAACACACGTCAGAGGGGACGGAGAACTCCACCACATATTAGAACACTTTCAGCCTTAGGTTAGCTTTCCCAGCATGCTTTGTGTTTTTTCAGCTCTATTGAAATAAGGTAAGATGCAGAGGTCGATTAGGAAACCAGAGGAATGTCAGCTGACATCCACAAACACCACGGATGATGCTACTACTAAGGTTTTATTATTATTATTATTAAAATAAATATTGTGATAAGTGAATAAATTAGTTAATGAAAAAAAAACTAATAATAATAATAATAAATAATAAATATAATCATTTTAAATTTGAAAATAATAAATAGAGAATAAAATAATAATGAGAAAACAATAGAATAAATATGTTAATATCTAAAAAAGAGAGAGTATAAATGAATATGAAAGGTTAAAATAATTATTATAAAAACAAACCAAAAAATTAAAACATTGTGGGAATATGTTTATTATTATTCTATTTTTTCAAAGATCTGTTTATTTGAATTTGTACACATTATACAGAAGATCAACTCAAACAATTTAGACAAGTCATGTTTGTCTTTTAAAAGAAAGTATGTAGAATAATGAATGAATTAGTATGATAATATTAAGAATTAAAATAATTTAAAAATAGAAAATAAATAGAGAAGAAAAAAATAATAACAATGAAAAAAACAATAAATTAAATAGATGTTTTCATTTAAAAGAAAATGAGTAGATAAGTGAATAAATAAGTGAATGAAAAAAACTGTAGTAATAATTTTAAATCATAATTTTGATCATTTAAAAATATAAAATAAATAAACAGAGAAGGAAAAAAAACACTGGAAATACAATAAGTAAAAGAAGTTTTCTTTTTAAAGAAAATAAGTAGATACATGTTTTAGTTAATGAAAATAACTGTAATAAATATAAATAATAATTTCAATAATTAAAAAAAAATCTAATAAATAAATAGAGAAGAGAAAAAAATACTTATCATAATGAAACTAGAATCAAATAGATGGGTTATATATATATTTTTTAAGTAAGTAAATACATACAAATGTTAAATCTAATAATAATAACAAAACAAAAAAAACAACACTGAAGGATTATAATCTCACCTCTATGTAAGCGGTGTCATTGTTTGCATCCTTGATGTGAGGGAACCAATCTCTGGGAGGTTTGGAGAGATGCTTCGACTCGGTGACAAACCACAGCAGCTTGGGCCAACCTGCACACACACACACACACGCACACACACACACACACACACACACACACACACACAGACACAGAGAGAGAGAGAAGGTTACAGAGAGACTCGGCTGTGTGTGTGGGAACTTTCACTTCATGAGATCCAGTAGCAGTGATTGTGATTGTCAGAAAGGTAACGCCTTCACGTCTCTCTCCTTCACTCCTCCCGGCGTTCTCATTGTGCTCCCGGTGACAGACGGCCCCGCCCCCACAGAGAAACCTCAGGCCGCCACAATCCAGTGATGATTGATGACTCTCTCTCTCTCTCACCTTTGAACTGCGGGATCTCTCCTGTTGCACTCTTCGGCAATCCTTTGTGGCAGGCGTCACTGGTCAGCGCCACGGTCACGCCACAGCTGCCCAGCAGGAAGCCGATCTGCTGACTGCCCGCATCCTATTGGACGACACAGAGAGAGAGAGAGAGAGGGAGGGAGAGAGAGAGGGGATGTTACCTCAGTGAAAACAAATCCATGAACATGTTTATGTATTTGTTTGCTTTGATACGCTCTCCTCCTCGTTCTGTTTGTGGATGATGATGAATAAACTCAGGTACTCTCACAGCACAGGTGAGTTTGCTGCTTCTCCGGCCGTCAGAGAAACTTTATGGAAAATCCTGCAGCAGAGATGCAGAGGCGACCGGAGAGCAGCAAAAGACATTTTCTGCTGCAGCAGTAATCACCGTGAAACCGTGTCGACCCTGCGCTCGCGGCGCTGTAAGGACGAGCCGTCTCTCAGAGGCTCCCGAGCGAGCGCAGAGACTGTAAGGTGACACGACTGGCAGCCGGGATTTTGTTTTTCAGCCTTCAGAAAACCTTTGCCGGCAAAGTCGGGCTTCTACCCTTCAGACGTGTCAGGTCTGAGGAGGTGATGAGTCACAGATCCACAGCTGTGACCTGAGAGATGACAGCGCTCTGTGTGTGATGGAGCGGCAGGAGGAGGGATGTTTCTCGGTTGTCACACCGAGCTGGGTCTCTGACTTGTTTTTCTGCGCTCACTTCAGAGTCTGACACTTTTTTATTTTCAGATACCTGATGCAAGAAAACAAGCGAGGCGAGCTCAAGACAAAATTCCTCCAGAGCTCCAAGAGAGACGCTGCTGATAAGAAGCTCTGCAGGATTGTTTATCAGGGAGCAACGTGAAAAACAACGAGAGCTGACGTAGCGTGGTCGACCTTTATCAGAGCTGTGATTTTAGATCTGTTGCTGTTTCAGTGAGAGTGAGACCAATCAAGCTTTTTCTGTATTTGGGACCATTTTTGGGAGGATCTGTGAGCTCGATCAAGCACTAAAGGGTTGGTAAAATCAGCTCACAGCACTTTGTTAAAGAATGATGCCATGAACACTGAGGGTTCACCACTTTCAGAGCCCCCAGGGATTCCTATAATCCTCAGATTCTGGCATCTGCTTCTGTTTTCTAAGTCGTGACTCCGGTCCTTCCATTTCCCAATCGTTTGTTGAAGTTCCAGTAAAGTGTCCTCCAGCTCGGTTATGCACGAATCATGGCGGTTAAGCGCCCCCTGGGTCTCCCGAACAGTGGTGGCCGTTTACACACACTGTGTGCAGAGATGCAAGCTTGACCTGGAATTCTGTTTTCAGAGAAGCGATGTCAGTACTGGTGTTTTCTCAAAGGGCTTCAAGGTCCTGTTTAATTTCAGCACGAAAACTAGATCTCCTGTTCAATAATGGTGCAGACCTGAAGTCCTTTGGGAACATTTTAAAGTCGACTGATACAGGTTTTAAAAACGGTGTTGAAGAACTTTGATTGTTCCCAGTTTTTGCAGAGAAAACACAGGAAGAAGGAACCTGGCCTCTAACGGCCAAATTCCACCATATCCGTGTCCGGTCCATCTCCGTTCCTTCACAGCACTGGAACTGATAGGTTTCTGTTCTAGTCAATGTGTTAACTTCCACTGGATCCGCTCTGCTCCGGAGCACAAGACTTCTGTTTTTGCCGGATGCTGGAGCACGACGCATCAATCTCATCAACAGAGCAGATGGAGCGGGACAGGAAGTCAGCAGGAAGCAGGAAGCAGGAAGACACTGCAGCAGCTAAACTATGGTGTGCCAGGAGGGACAAAATGGCACGTGGTTAGAACTGGTTAACTTGATTTGTATCAGGATTAAAACCTGGTTCATACCTCTGCATCAAATCTACGCCTTAGCATACATCGTAGGTTTGCATCTCTGATCTGCACCGGATCTGATAAGTTTCTATTCTAGTCAATGTGTTAACTTCCACTGGATCCCGGAGCACGACGCATCAATCTCAACAGAGCAGATGGAGCGGGACAGGAAGTCAGGTTTCACCAAAACAAAATGAAAACGTCCGGTTAATTTTCAGAATAAAACACTCTGTGTTATCACCAGATCGTATTTCACTTAACTACAACAACAAACCAAAGTCATGATGAGCGGAGCCAGGCCTGGAGTCAACAGGTCAGAGGTTTTCAGAGGACCAGAAAGACAACATGGAGGAGGAGAGGAGGAGGAGGAGAATCCTTGATTCAGTAGTTACTGCAGGGAAACCTTGATCACATGACTCCAGCTGTCCAGCTCTGTACTGCGTTCTGAAAACACAACTAGTGGGTGTTGATGGACGAGAGAGCACTGAGCCGGACCGCAGAACACTCCTCCAGTTTTTTTTGAGGTTCTGGTGAGCGATAGCAGCCGAGGAGGAGAGGATTAAAGACAAACTGCAGCGCTTAAAAAAAAGAAATCACCGACCTTCTGTAGAGAAACTAATCCTGAGTCAGACTGAAACTAAAGGAAGGACACAGACACAGACGCAGACGGCAGAACGTACCTTGCGACTTAAAGGGACCTCTATCGGGACCGGGACCACTTCAGCCAGCAGGCAGCCGTAGAACGCCACCATGAAGGCCACGGGGTCGTTGTTAGGGAACACCAACGCCACCTGGGAGAGGGAGGGGAGGATGAAAACATGTCTTAGACCTGAGAAGAAGAGGAAGTCTCTGTGCTGCAGAGTTAGCACGATGCTAAATACAGCTGGTGTTTATTTAGTTTGCAGGGTGACTCATGAGCTCTGAGTCTCTGACCAACACAAATCTGGTGAATAATGCAGCACAACATTCAGATCCACAGCTTTAAGGAGGCGGAGCCGAGTCTAAAGACACATTCTAACCAAGAACTTGATGCTCATCCATCTTATCTGAAGTACAGGTGGGGTTGTTTCGACGCGGTCCGTCCTCTGGTAACGACATGATCAGCATGAAAAGGTCAGAGAGTGAAAAGCAGAGAGGTGTGAGGGCAGCGTGACTCACCCGATCACCCGGCCGCACCATCGGCTCCTGCTTGCTGCCCAGTTTGTGGAGGATGTTGTAGGCGAGCTTGATGCTGCGAGACCACAGCTTCCCTGCAGGGAGGAGAACGGAGAGAGAGAGAGGGAGAGAGAGAGAGGTGAGATGGGTGTGTGTTCTTGGACTTCTATTTAAAGGACTGGGTCAATAAAGCGAGTCTAAAGTGACATTAAAGACTTTTAAGCGGTCAGCAGAGGCACCAGGAGAGCCCGCGGTGTCTATCTGGATTAAACTTTAAAGTGAGTGTCGTCTAATGCACTCCTGGTGAGCGGGGTGCCTCAGAAATACAATATCCTGATATAGAAACAAAACAAACGTGTTAAGGTCCACGCTGCTAAGCTCCTCTCCTGCACACCTGAGCTCCAACAACACTTAGAGTGACGACAGATTATCAGAAACACACTCCAGGTTTACTCCAGTGCAGACAGTGTTGCATCAAAAAAGGAAGAAGTTCAAACATTATGTTGGTTTTGTTAAAGGCACAGTAAGGAGTTCTCATGTGTTGATTCCGGCGCCCCCTGTGGACAAAATTGGTAGTGCTTTTCTGAGTTTAAAGGCTGGTGGAGTGGACCAATCACAGGGTTTTTAAGCCCAGGTTTATTTGATGCACAGTCACCTTTTTGGAGGAGGTGCATGTCCGCTACACAAACCTAGGGCATAATCTATGCAAACCTAGAGCATAAGCTACACAAACCTAGAGCATAAACTACACAAACCTAGAGCATAAGCCACGCAAACCTAGGGCATAAGCTATGCAAACCAAGGGCATAAACTAAACAAACCTAGGGCAAAAGCCACAAAAAACCTAGGGCATAAGCTACACAAACCTATAGCATAAGCTATGCAAATCTAGGGCATAAGCCATCCAAACCTAGGGCATAAGCCACCCAAACCTAAGGCATAAGCCACGAAAACCTAGGACATAAGCCATCCAAACCTAAGGCATAAGCCACGAAAACCTAGGGCATAAGCCATCCAAACCTAGGGCATAAGCCACGCAAACCTAGGGCATAAGCCACCCAAACCTAGGGCATAAGGCATCCAAATCTAGGGCATAAGCCACCCAAACCTAGAGCATAATCTACACAAACCTAGGGCATAAGCCACCCAAACCTAGGGCATAAGCCATCCAAACCTAGGGCATAAGCCACCCAAACCTAGGGCATAAGCCACCCAAACCTAGGGCATAAGCCACCCAAACCTAGGGCATAATCTACACAAACCTAGGGCATAAGCCACCCAAACCTAGGGCATAAGCCATCCAAACCTAGGGCATAAGCCACCCAAACCTAGGGCATAAGCCACCCAAACCTAGGGCATAAGCCACCCAAACCTAGGGCATAAGCCACGTAAACCTAGGGCATAAGCCACGCAAACCTAGAGCATAAACCACGAAAACCTAGGGCATAAGCTACACAAACCTATAGCATAAGCTATGCAAACCTAGGGCATAAACTAAACAAACCTAGGGCATAAGCCATCCAAACCTAGGGCATAAGCCACCCAAACCTAGGGCATAAGCCATCCAAACCTAGGGCATAAGCCATCCAAACCTAGGGCATAAGCCATCCAAACCTAGGGCATAAGCCACCCAAACCTAAGGCATAAGCCACGAAAACCTAGGGCATAAGCCATCCAAACCTAGGGCATAAGCCATCCAAACCTAGGGCATAAGCCATCCAAACCTAGGGCATAGGCTATGCAAACCTAGGGCATAAGCCATCCAAACCTTGGGCATAAGCCATCCAAACCTAGGGCATAAGCCATCCAAACCTAGGGCATAAGCCATCCAAACCTAGGGCATAGGCTATGCAAACCTAGGGCATAAGCCATCCAAACCTAGGGCATAAGCCATCCAAACCTAGGGCATAAGCTACACAAACCTAGGGCATAGGCTATGCAAACCAAGGGCATAAACTAAACAAACCTAGGGCAAAAGCCACAAAAAACCTAGGGCATAAGCTACACAAACCTATAGCATAAGCTATGCAAATCTAGGGCATAAGCCATCCAAACCTAGGGCATAAGCCACCCAAACCTAAGGCATAAGCCACGAAAACCTAGGGCATAAGCCATCCAAACCTAAGGCATAAGCCACGAAAACCTAGGGCATAAGCCATCCAAACCTAGGGCATAAGCCACGCAAACCTAGGGCATAAGCCATCCAAACCTAGGGCATAAGCCACGCAAACCTAGGGCATAAGCCACCCAAACCTAGGGCATAAGCCACCCAAACCTAGAGCATAATCTACACAAACCTAGGGCATAAGCCACCCAAACCTAGGGCATAAGGCATCCAAATCTAGGGCATAAGCCACCCAAACCTAGAGCATAATCTACACAAACCTAGGGCATAAGCCACCCAAACCTAGGGCATAAGCCATCCAAACCTAGGGCATAAGCCACCCAAACCTAGGGCATAAGCCACCCAAACCTAGGGCATAAGCCACCCAAACCTAGGGCATAATCTACACAAACCTAGGGCATAAGCCACCCAAACCTAGGGCATAATCTACACAAACCTAGGGCATAAGCCACCCAAACCTAGGGCATAAGCCATCCAAACCTAGGGCATAAGCCACCCAAACCTAGGGCATAAGCCACCCAAACCTAGGGCATAAGCCACCCAAACCTAGGGCATAAGCCACGTAAACCTAGGGCATAAGCCACGCAAACCTAGAGCATAAACCACGAAAACCTAGGGCATAAGCTACACAAACCTATAGCATAAGCTATGCAAACCTAGGGCATAAACTAAACAAACCTAGGGCATAAGCCATCCAAACCTAGGGCATAAGCCACCCAAACCTAGGGCATAAGCCATCCAAACCTAGGGCATAAGCCATCCAAACCTAGGGCATAAGCCATCCAAACCTAGGGCATAAGCCATCCAAACCTAGGGCATAAGCCACCCAAACCTAAGGCATAAGCCACGAAAACCTAGGGCATAAGCCATCCAAACCTAGGGCATAAGCCATCCAAACCTAGGGCATAAGCCATCCAAACCTAGGGCATAGGCTATGCAAACCTAGGGCATAAGCCATCCAAACCTTGGGCATAAGCCATCCAAACCTAGGGCATAAGCCATCCAAACCTAGGGCATAAGCCATCCAAACCTAGGGCATAGGCTATGCAAACCTAGGGCATAAGCCATCCAAACCTAGGGCATAAGCCATCCAAACCTTGGGCATAGGCTATGCAAACCTAGGGCACTAACGCTGAAATGAGAGGTCTGTTAAAATCTCATCAAAGTGCCTTTAAATACTTAAAGCCTGACCCAGACTCACATGGTGTACCTTCTACGAGCTCTGCCTGCTGCAGGTCTTTATATCTGAGAGTTTTATGGTCCTTTCATGATGGTCATGTTGTAAAAAGGGCTTTAAATACAGTAAAATAAGCAGAATTTAGTTAATACTTGAACTGCAGACGGTCTCCTGTCATTCTTTGTCTTCCAGTGAGAGCATTCAGAGTGACTTTTAACACAATCACTTTATTTTACAGCCTCATAAACCGATAAACTGAACGTCTGGCGGACCCAAGCGGAGCCTCTGGTTACCGTATGTGAGGACGTAGAGCGGCTTCCCGGCCGTGTCCAGGCTGGTGAGGCAGGGGGCTTTAGGGGAGATGGTCCCCCAGCGTTGGAGCGCGGCCTCCAGGGACGGGGGCCAGTTGGTGACCACGCCCAGGGCCTCGCCTCGAACCGGCATCATCTCCGCACCCTCGGGTCGCGGTTGGTTGGGGTCCGGCTGCTGGACTGGAGGGTCAGGAGAAAAAGATGAGTGGTGAGAGAGCGGCTGACGAGTCTTTCATGGTTCACAGTTTATTTTGTGCTCGTGGAAACACCTCAGACACATTTAGTGAGCTGGAATCACACAGAGAGAGTCTGATACCTCATTAAGTCCAGCTGTTATCAGCACAGATGTGTTACAGGAACACCCTCATGATGAATCCTAATGCTTAGTGTAAAGGGAAATCCTGATTTTATGACTTCTGGGGTTTTTATTGATGAGACAGCTGAAGTGAGACACTTTAAGTTGAAAGTCGGGAAATGTGGCGCCTGCTCTTCTCACTAAGTTAAACCAGCTCCACAGAGATGTTGATATTTTTCACCCTGGGCCATTTTTCACAGATTCTTGGGACTCAGTGGTTGAAGATGTTTTGGAGTTAGACCTGGAGATTGCTTCAGTTTGAACGATCAGCCACTAAAAGTTATCGTTTCAGGCTTTTAAGAGTGAAACTGGGTAAAAAGACAAAGTTCAAAGAGCCTGGTCCGCCTGCTTCAAAGATTATAGCCTCGGTACTAAGGCCACATTTCATCCGCTATGTTCCACGAGTGCCTAAGTTCTCGTTTCTGCACCTCACAGGCTCAGGATGTCATCTTCAGCATCAGGAAACATACAAGAGAGGATCTGACATCTCCTCTTTGGCTCTCTGTCTCTTAAAGGATCAAGTTTTAGATTCTCCCTTCAGTATTTGACAGAACTTAAGATGTTCCCTCAGGCTGGAATTTAGAGGCCATGGCGCCAAACCTTTAACTCTCTGCCTATATCTTTAAGCTCTAGTCTTCAAGTTGGTCTCCTCTGATGAGTTTATTCCCTATTAACCCCCTAGAACACTCAGCTCCCAACATGCAGGCCTTCAGTTATCAGGCCCCTCTCCCTTGGAATCATCTACCAGTCAGGGTCCAGGAGGCAGACACCCTCTCTACTTTTAAGAGTAGGCTTCAAACTTTCCTTTTTGATAAAGCTTATAGTTAGAGCTGGATCAGGCTTGGACCAGGTCTTAGTTATGCTGCTATAGGCTTAGACTGACACACTGGGATCCTGTCTTTCCCTCTCTCTCCTTAACTCTTCCTGTCCCATTAAAGTTACTAACCATAGACCTTCCTGGAGTCCCTGAGCTCCCTTGTCTCGTAGGTTCCTCTTAATCATTGTAACAGACGGCCTACTGCTACAACTACTACTATCCGTCTCCCCACTATCATCTCTCTCTCTCTTCATCTCCCTCTATCCCTCTCTCCAACACGGTCTCAGCAGATGTGTGTCTAACATGAGTCTGGTCCTGCTGGAGGTTTCTGCCTGTTAAAGGAAGTTTGTCCTTGCCACTGTAACTTGCTAAATGCTGCAAAGTGCTCTGCTCATGGTGGATTAAGATGAGATCAGACTGAGTCCTGTCTGGAAGATTGGACTGGATCTGATCCGGTCTTGATGTTGGGTCTTTGTTAGTAATAGAACACAGAGTACGGTCTAGACTGGCTCTGTTCGACTCAGATATTATTAATTACAACAACTTCACAAAGCCTGAGAGTCCGTTCAGCCAGCCTGCTCTGCTGCTGCAGTATCTCTGCGACCTTCATTGATGCTGATTCTGGTCTTTATTCAGCCCCTCCACCTCCCCAGCATCCACCCGCAGGCTCTGACTTCAGTCCCGGGGGAGAAATACCCGCTATCACTCCACAATCTCGTGCTGCAGGGAGCCAGGATGCCAAGACGGCAAATGTACCCAAACTACAGAGCTTTATGGAGTGTGTGAATAAACTTTTTTAAAGTTTCTTTATTATAAAGTAAAGCTGAAGAGAGACAGGGAATGTGAGGAGCAGAGAGAGGGGGGAGGGACATGCAGCAAACCAGGGGCTGATGTGATGAGGAGGCGTGTCCTTAAACCTGAAGCTGATTCTACGTATTCAACCTTTAATTTTATCTATTGACTATTCTTATATTGATTAAACTGAAACTGAAACAAACAGCTCCTTACTTTGGACTAAATATCTTTAAAGCTCCAGTGAGTGACTCTCAGTACATTGATTCTGCTCCTCACAGGAGCTTTAAGTTTGAAACCGTTGATTCAGGACGCTTGTGTTTTTAAAAGTTTGTTTCGTGAGTAAAAATCTTTCTGTGTGAAGAAACCGAAGCTGTCAGCTTTATGTTTGATGCAGGACAAAGAGTTCTTAATGGTCAGACATCTTCGTATCTTAAAGAGCTCATAGTGCCTCTCTAGAACACTACACTCCCAACATGCAGGCCTGCTCATCGTACCTAAAGTCTCTAAAAGTAGTATGGGAGGTAGAACCTTCAGTTATCAGGCCCCTCTCCTTTGGAATCTTCTACCAGTCAGGGTCCGGGAGGCAGACACCCTCTCTACTTTTAAGAGTAGGCTTCAAACTTTCCTTTTTGATAAAGCTTATAGTTAGAGCTGGATCAGGCTTGGACCAGCTCTTAGTTATACTGCTATAGGCTTAGACTGACACACTGGGATCCTGTCTTTCCCTCTCTCTCCTCTCTCTGCCTGTCTCTCACTTTAACTCTTCCTGTCCCATTAAAGTTACTAACCATAGACTTTTCTGGAGTCCCTGAGCTCCCTTGTCTTGTAGGTTCCTCTGGATCTCTGCTGTAGATTCCTTTTTTGGGTCTGTTATTCATCCTTTCTTTCTTTCTTTCTTTCTTATGCCTTTTATTCCTTCTTTCCTTTGATTCCTTTCTGCTGTCTTTCTTTCCTTCTGTTCTATTCTTTCTTTGTCTGTCTTTCTTTCTTTCTTTTGTTCTTTCTTTCTCTCTTTTTCTTCCCATGTTTCTTCATCCTTTGTCTCCTTTTCTTATCCTGTTCTTTCCTTCTATCCTTTCTTTCACCATTTATTCTCCTCTCTTTCTTTCTTCTGGTCTCCCTCTCTTCTCTGTTGTCTTAGACCTTTCTGGAGTCCCTGAGCTCCCTTGTCACGTAGGTTCCTCTGGATCTCTGCTGCTGTGGACGTGCCAGACTCCAGCTGCTACAACTACTACTATCCGTCTCCCCACTATCATCTCTCTCTCTCTTCATCTCCCTCTATCCCTCTCTCCAACACGGTCTCAGCAGATGTGTGTCTAACATGAGTCTGGTCCTGCTGGAGGTTTCTGCCTGTTAAAGGAAATTTGTCCTTGCCACTGTAACTTGCTAAATGCTGCAAAGTGCTCTGCTCATGGTGGATTAAGATGAGATCAGACTGAGTCCTGTCTGTAAAATGGGACTGGATCTGATCCGGTCTTGATGTTGGGTCTTTGTTAATAGTATAACATAGAGTACGGTCTAGACCTGCTCTGTTTGGAAAGAGTCTGAGGAGAACGTTTGTTGTGATTTGGCGCTGTATGAATAAACATTGATGAAGTAAACGTTTGAGGAGGTTCAGCTCTTCAGCAGGTGAGTCTGAAAACAGCTTGTTGTTTTTCAATGAGGTGAAGTGAAGCTGAGAGCCCGCACAGAAGGACCATGCAGGGTTCTCACGTGTCCAACACATGGGTTATCAGAGGAACCTTTCTTTAGAACCACTCATGACTCCCATGTATGAAGAGATAAGACTGGAAAACACAGTGCAACTCAAAAAAAAACTCAGACAGACAGAAACACGAGTCATGCAGGATCAAAGACGGTTTCTAACCCTCCAGAAGTTCGTCAAAGTCATCGACAAAGAACTCCCGGAGCGGAGGTCTGCGCGGCTGCTTCAGCGTGTTCACGAGCTGCTGGATTTTAGCGGACACACGACTGCTGACTGGAACACCTGTAAGAACCCCAGACACATACACACGCGGTGAGGAAAAGCTTTTAGTCTGCACAGTGGAAAGGAAAAGTGGAGGTCTGGACGGTTTGGAAAAGAGTCCTCATTATCTCATCAAAAAGCAGATTCAAACTTCAGGTTTTTGTTGGACTGCCGTCTCCCAGAGTCCGGTCCAAATGTTCAGACAGCTTTAGAAACACTGGGCCTCATGCAGCAGCACTTCTCTGTAGATCCACACTGACCTCCTGACTCTCACGCTTCTTTAGAAATAGTGTGCATGTTTTTTTAGACAGCATTAGCCGAGTCCACGCGGCACACTGGAGCAGACTCTTCTGCTTTCATGTCTCGGTGAAGGTTGAAGGTTAGAGCTGCCGAGAAATGATAATCTGGTGAACAGGAAGCTCGCCGAAAAGTACGCCTTTATGTCAACGTCGAATCGTTTCAGCTCCAGTTTCAACGTCTTTCCATGAACGATGCGTCACAGACACAGGGACGTATCTGATCATTCACAACCAGCTAATTAAGAGGGTCTGAGTAACAGAGCTTACATTCTAGCTTTATCCAACGTCCACCAGATCTGTGACCGGTCAACGCAGCACGAAGCAGGACCGCCGGACAGCTGGAGTCATGTGACCGAGGTTTTCCCGCAGTAATCACTGAATCAAGGATTCACTTTGTAACAGTAGTCTTCTCTCAGCCCACCGTGAATGCGTCTCTCCTCCCGGTGTTCCGGTTTTAAAAGTGACCCTGTAAACTGGAGCCCTTCAGCTGAACGTGTCAGTGTTTGTGGAGTTTACACAGCTGTTGAAACACAGAGGGAGTTCCTGGGAATGCAAACTAGTTTAGTTTTTATTAAGATTTCAAAATATCCTCATCAGATATTTAATGATGGTCTAAAGACGTTTATGAGGGATGCATCCGGCTGAGAGTCTCCAGTTAACAGGGTCGCTGTTTAAACCAAAACACCGGTCTATCTCTGCCACGGCTTTTTGAGTTCAAAAGGATTTTAAAGCCGTGTTGAAACGTCTTTGCTACTCGCGCTTATCTCCTCTCACGTGTTGATTCATTCATTGCTTTTTCCATGTTTTTAACCGCAGGCGCAAAATTTTCACTTTTTTTCATGTTTTTCTGCTCTTGGAGCACAATTTCATATTTGAGGAAAATTAATTTTTTCGACAGGCTCTGGGGTCAACTTTTCTGTCAAATGTTTTTTGTCAAAAAATTTTCTCAACATTTTTTTTTGCAAAAAAACTTTTTTCAATTTTTTTTTTTTCCCAAATTTTTTTTTTCAAAACAATATTTTTTTCAAAGAAAAATTTTTCTATTTTTTTTTTTCCCCAAAATTTTTTTCCAAAATTTTTTTTTTCCAAATTTTTTTTTTCAAAAAATGTTTTTCAAAATTTTTTTTTTCCAAGATCTTTTTGGTTTCAAAATTTTTTTTTTCAAAACTTTGTTTCAACATTTTTTTTTGTCAATTTTTTTTTTCAATTTTTTTTGTGTGAAATATATTTTTTGTAATTTTATTTTATTTTTTAAAATTTTGTCGATTTTTTTTGTCAAATTTTATCTGTCAATTATTTTTTTGTCAATCTTTTGAGTCTCCAGTTAACAGGGTCGCCGTTTAAACCAAAACACCGGCCGATCTCTGCCACGGCTTTTTGAGTTCGAAAGGATTTTAAAGCCGTGTTGAAATGTCTTTGCTACTCGCGCTTATCTCCTCTCACGTGTTGATTCAGTGAATCCATCTGTGATGAAATATAGCACCATCTAAAACAGCGCCAGCTGAGTCTCTTCATGCTAACAGGCTAACTGTTGTGTAGCTCATAATGATACCCATAGACATATAAAGAGTAGATGCCGCATTGGCTGCTGGGGCGCAAGAAATACGGCCGCCATCTTGGTCCGGTCATCCTACCCATGATCCTACCTGTAAACGTAAACTGAAGCAGCAGAGACTTCAAGATGCCAGAGCACTGTGCGGCAAAATACCTATCATACATCACATATCAGAGTATTCTATCACTGTTAAGCCCACTATCAATATTAAAATACCCCAAACCATGTGTCCTGTATCATACCTACATGTAGGACGTTTGCAGGAAAAAAGAAACCTGCATGAAAATCAGTTTAGTATTCAGCGAGTTATGATTGATTAAATGCGCCGGCCAATCAGATTACACTGAGTGGAGCGGGTGACCAGACCAAGATGGAGGCCCCACGGCTCGTCAGCGCCAATAGGTAGTAGCAGTCGATGCTGCGTCTACTCTTTATATGTCTATGGTAATGATACCTGCCTGTCCGTCTGCTTCTATGGTGTCATCTGTGATGAATGGCATTCCTCTTTGTTTTACTGCCCTCTACTGGTCTGGTGGTGTAGTGCAATTACTTTTTTTTCCTCCATATGTCACTAGCCTGATTTACACAATCTACCCGGGACTTCAGACCGCGGTCGAAATGCAGACAACAATGGGGGCACAGGAACCTTCTAACTCTTGGTCGAAATGCACCTTTAATGACTAAAACAGGAGGAACCGTGGAGACAAACAGAAATAGAGGAGAGGAGAGGAGATGTGTTGGTGTGTCACTTCCTGCATGAGGCCCATGTGTTTCTTAAGCGACTCATTCAATTCTCAGCTTGAATGGACCACAGACTGTGGCGGCTGTGATCAGCTCTCACTCTCTTGGCTGTGATTGCGTGATTGTGAAGCATGCTGAAAAAGAACAGAGACGCTCACTCAGCTTTCCTTCAAAATAAAGGGTAAAGAAAAGAAAAGACCAATCTGTTCATCCAGGGGAGTGACATGAACAGACTTCTCTGTAATTGGCCCGTTCTCTGAGGCGATGGTCCAATTTGAGCTCACCTCCTGATTAAGGAGTTTCTATTTCTGCCCGGGTGTCTTCGTCGTGTCTATTCAGAGGCTCCAGAGAGGAGCGGGTACAGATTCAGACTCTTACCGTCGCCCGTCTCCATGCGCTCCGCGTTGCCGTACTTCTGCGTGTTCCTGGCGATGGTTCCCATGTTGGACATGTGGTGACGCTCGGTGTGGGAGTGAGAGGAGTCCGATGAGTATCCCGTCACGTCCGGGGGGGCCGAGTGGTTCTCTGCGGGCGGATGGAGAGATGTAAACACACAAACACCCAGGGGTGACTCATTGTCCTGATCTATCTCTGCGCCGTGTTCGCTTTGTTGCCATAACGGACGATTAAACACGTTGTGATCATCGTTTTGTTGCTTTTTAATTTAGGTCACATTCCTGGCACACGGGAGACAACGAGGTCTGGATCCTCTTCAACACAATACCTGCTTCAAAACAATCCTCCCTTTGTCTCCTCGCACTCAAACAAAAGCACATTTCATGATGCAGAGAGACTCTGGAGTGTCTGTTAAATGTCAGCTGACAAACACGGTGTCTCGTTTTGAGCCGGACGTACCGTCTGACTCCAGCGGTGGAGGCCACAGCATGTCAGATCCAAACTCGCAGGATCGCCTCAGAGATCCTCCGTTCTCCGCCACGCTCAGAACGCCCTTCCTCTTCAGGGACAGGTGGCCGATGCCTGCGTGTGTGCACAATCAAGACGAGTCAGGATGGTGTAGTAAGTCACACCTGGAGGGGATTAGTCTGAGGAGTGTTAATCAAATCTAAGGTAGGACGGTGGACGCCTAACTGAAGCAACATGTGGTGTTTAAAGAGAGATAAGGACAGCAGGCTGTGGACGTGCCAGACTCCAGCTGCTACAACTACTACTATCCGTCTCCCCACTATCATCTCTCTCTCTCTTCATCTCCCTCTATCCCTCTCTCCAACACGGCATCAGCAGATGTGTGTCTAACATGAGTCTGGTCCTGCTGGAGGTCTCTGCCTGTTAAAGGAAGTTTGTCCTTGCCACTGTAACTTGCTAAATGCTGCAAAGTGCTCTGCTCATGGTGGATTAAGATGAGATCAGACTGAGTCCTGTCTGGAAGATGGGACTGGATCTGATCCTGTCTTGATGTTGGGTACCTAAAGTCTCTAAAAAGTAGTATGGGAGGTAGAGCCTTCAGTTATCAGGCCCCTCTCCTTCGGAATCATCTACCAGTCAGGGTCCGGGAGGCAGACACCCTCTCTACTTTTAAGAGTAGGCTTCAAACTTTCCTTTTTGATAAAGCTTATAGTTAGAGCTGGATCAGGCTTGGACCAGCTCTTAGTTCTGCTGCTATAGGCTTAGACTGACACACTAGGATCCTGTCTTTCCCTCTCTCTCCTCTCTCTGCCTGTCTCTCACTTTAACTCTTCCTGTCCCATTAAAGTTACTAACCATAGACCTTTCTGGAGTCCCTGAGCTCCCTTGTCTCATAGGTTCCTCTGGATCTCTGCTGTAGATTCCTTTTTTGGGTCTTTCTTTCTTTCTTTCTCTCTTTCATTCCTTTTTCCTTTCATTCCTTCTTTCCTACTGTCCCTTTCTTTCTTTCTTTCTTTTCCCCTTTATTTTCACTTCTCTCTTTCTTCTTTTATTCCTTTTTCACTTCTCTCTCTCTCTCTTTCTTTCTTTCTTTCCCTCTTTGTTCTTTCCATGTTTCTTCATCCTCTATGTCTCCTTTTCTTATTCCATCCTTTCCTTCTATCCTTTCCTTCACCATTTATCCTCCTCTTTTTCTTTCCTCTGGTCTCCCTCTCTTCTCTCTTTTCTTAGACCTTCCTGGAGTCCCTGAGCTCCCTTGTCTTGTAGGTTCCTCTGGATCTCTGCTGCTGTGGACTCCAGCTGCTACAACTACTACTATCCGTCTCACCACTATCATCTCGCTCTTCACCTCCCTCTATCCCTCTCTCCAACACGGTCTTAGCAGATGTGTGTCTAACATGAGTCTGGTCCTGCTGGAGGTTTCTGCCTGTTACGGTCTAGACCTGCTCTGTTTGTAAAGAGTCTTCAGATAACATTTGTTGTGATTTGGCATGATGTAAATACTGGTTGATTCATATCATGGCCTCATAAGAGGAAATCAAACACCTTTAAAGTCTCCAGATGAGAGATTAATAATTAACCCTCTCTCCTTCCCCCTTGTTGTCTTACCGTGGTGTGACTGGGACAGGTGGCTCTGCTGGTGGTGCGACTGGCCCAGGTGTGTGTGCGCCAGGTGTGAGTGCGCCAGGTGCGAGATGTGCGCGTGGGCCAGCGAGTCGGCCAGTCGCCCAGCGTTGCCGCTGCCTCCGCTCTGCGTGGACGAGGACGAGGAGGAGGTGGAGCCCAGGTGGGCGGGGCCTATCTGGGAAGGGCGGCTCATCCAGTGCTCCATGCCCGACATGTCGTCGCCCGGCCCCGCCTCCTCCTCTGAGCCCGACGAGGAGTCTGAGCACAGGGGGGACAGGCCTGGTGAGAGTCAGTGTCAGACAGCAAAGGTCAGCGGAAACACAACATGAACACAACATCAGTGATACAGAACAGAGTCACAAAGATTCACTCTACCTTAATCAAACAGGATGAGTTATAGAGGCATAAAACAACACACTGCATATTGAACCTATCATACTTTATCAGCACAGAGGTTTACATGGAGGTTAAAGCAACAACTCCAAAATAACCTGGTGTTTAGAATGACTCAGCAGTTTTTTATGAACTTCAAAACATCCCAAAAACAGATGAACACTGCTGCAGATTTTATAAACACAACAGCAGGAGCAGAACTGAAAGGTTGATCATGTTGAGATGCATGTTTCCATGTTTTTATCATGTACCAGTCAGGGTTCGGGAGGCAGACACCCTCTCTACTTTTAAGAGTAGGCTTCAAACTTTCCTTTTTGATAAAGCTTATAGTTAGAGCTAGATCAGGCTTGGACCAGCTCTAAGTTATGCTGCTATAGGCTCAGACTACTATAGACTCAGACTACTATAGACTCAGACTGCTATAGGCTTAAACTACTATAGGCTTAGACTGCTATAGGCTCAGACTGCTATAGGCTCAGACTGCTATAGGCTCAGACTTCTATAGACTCAGACTTCTATAGGCTCAGACTGCTAAAGGCTCAGACTGCTATAGGCTCAGACTACTATAGGCTCAGAGTGCTATAGGCTCAGACTGCTATAGGCTCAGACTACTATAGGCTCAGGCTACTATAGGCTCAGACTTCTATAGGCTCAGACTGCTAAAGGCTTAGACTGCTATTGGCTCAGACTGCTAAAGGCTTAGACTGCTATAGGCTCAGACTACTATAGGCTCAGAGTGCTATAGGCTCAGAGTGCTATAGGCTCACACTACTATAGGCTCACCCTACTATAGGCTCAGACTTCTATAGGCTCAGACTACTATAGGCTCAGACTTCTATAGGCTCAGACTGCTAAAGGCTCAGACTGCTATAGGCTCAGACTACTATAGGCTCAGAGTGCTATAGGCTCAGAGTGCTATAGGCTCACACTACTATAGGCTCACACTACTATAGGCTCAGACTTCTATAGGCTCAGACTTCTATAGGCTCAGACTGCTAAAGGCTTAGACTGCTATTGGCTCAGACTGCTAAAGGCTCAGACTGCTAAAGGCTTAGACTGCTATAGGCTCAGACTGCAGGTGGAACTGACACACTGGGATCCTTTCTGGAGTCCGAGCTCCCTTGTCTCATAGGTTCCTCTGGATCTCTGCTGAGATGGGCTCTGCTCATGGTGGATTAAGATGAGATCAGACTGAGCCCTGTCTGTAAGATGGGACTGGATCTGATCCGGTCTTGATGTTGGGTCTTTCTTAATAATGGAGTATAGAGTACGGTCTAGACCTGCTCTGTTTGGAAAGGGTGTGAGGATAAGGTTTGTTGTGATTTTGTGCTATATGAATAAAGATTAATTGATTGTAAACATCAGGCCAGGTGTTGTAAGCCTTGTTGTCTAGTCTACATGAGCGGCAGGCTGCAGAGTTTGAAGCCTGCAGAGCCAAAATGTTTCTAATTAGTCAGCTGAAGAAGCAGTTAAGTTCAAACTGGCTTCAGGCTGAACGTCTGAGACTGGATTTAATTCTTCAAACACAAGGACATCATCTGAATCTGAACTTTCCTACAAAGTCAGATTCACTCGTTTCCACCCAGATTCCTCTAAAGCAGTTTGTTCTCTGCGGTTCAAAAGTCTCTAATGTGATTTCAGGTTCATGTGAGGCGCTGCGGACGCATCAGCTTCGATTAAAAGTCTCCTCAAAAGGTTAAAAGGGAATAAAGTTTTCACAGTTCCTTCATTAAAATTCCATCAGAAGCAAAACTGTGTCTTCAGCTCTGATTCTGTTCGAGGTAATGAGCTCATATTTGAGGTAAAGGTCAGGCGGAGAGAAATACTGATTCCAGTCTTTCTGCTGTTTTCCACACAGACACGTTTACAGTAGCTGACTGAGTGTCTGCGGTTTGTTTTTACTGTAAATCAGTCAGTAGTGTGCACGCCTCAGGAAATGTGCGTGTTTGCAGTTTTTGAGTGTGTTTCTGTGTCAGAGTCCAAATCCATCTGAGGAGCAGAGACGCGGCATTACAACCTAATCCTGTCTGGGCACAGGGCAGCCTCTCCAGGGGCAAATTTTAGGCTTAGTACAACCCAGTTCACGCTGATAACCAGAGTGTGTGTGTGTGTGTGTGTGTGTGTGTGTGTGTGTGTGTGTGTGTGTGTGTGTGAGAGAGAGTGAGGGAGTGCCTTCTCCAGTTTTAAAGCTTTCTTTAAATCTCTCAATTGATTCAAAGTCACATTTCAATGAGGAGCTGTCAGTTAGCATGAACATCATAATGAAGCAGATTCATCTCCACACAAACTGACTCTGTTTTTAAACCTGTGTCCCATTTCTACATATTTGTGGGTCTTGATGAGGAACGAGCACAAAACGTTTTGGACTACCAAAATACTGTAAAACCTGCTATATAAGCTCCTACAGAATGTACGACAAAGTCTGTTAATTTTCACCTGAAACCATTTAAAAACACACTCAAAGAACCGCAGTTCTACAAGTCTCTAAAAGCAGTATGGGAGGTTGAGCTTTCAGTTATTAGACACCATCAAAAGCTCTTTATGTTCAGACACCTTTGAGCTCATAGTGCCCTGTTACCCCTCTAGAACACTACGCTCCCAACATGCAGGCCTGCTCATCGTACCTAAAGTCTCTAAAAGTAGTATGGGAGGTCGAGCCTTCAGTTATCAGACCCCTCTCCTTTGGAATCATCTACCAGTCAGGGTCCGGGAGGCAGACACCCTCTCTACTTTTAAGAGTAGGCTTCAAACTTCCCTTTTTGATAAAGCTTATAATTAGAGCTGGATCAGGCTTGGACCAGGTCTTAGTTATGCTGCTATAGGCTTAGACTGACACACTGGGATCCTGTCTTTCCCTCTCTCTCCTCTCTCTGCCTGTCTCTCACTTTAACTCTTCCTGTCCCATTAAAGTTACTAACCATAGACCTTTCTGGAGTCCCTGAGCTCCCTTGTCTCGTAGGTTCCTCTGGATCTCTGCTGTAGATTCTTTGGTTCTTTCCTTCCTTCCTTCTATCTTTTTTGTTCTTTCTTTCTGCTTTCTTTCATTCCCTCTTTCTTTCCTTCTTTCTTCCTTCCTTCCTTTCATTCCTTCTTCCTTTCTTTCGTCATTTCATCCCTTCTTGCTTTTTCTTCTTTATTTCATTCCTTCTGTCTTCCTTCCTTCCTTCCTTCCTTCCTTCCTTTCTTTCTTTCTCTCTTTGTTCTTTCCATGTTTCTTCCTCCTTTATGTCTCCTTTTCTTATCCCGTCCATTCCTTCACCATTTATTCTCCTCTTTTTCTTTCTTCTGGTCTCCCTCTCTTCTCTCTTTTCATAGACCTTTCTGGAGTCCCTGAGCTCCCTTGTCCCGTAGGTTCCTCTGGATCTCTGCTGCTGTGGACGTGCCAGACTCCAGCTGCTACAGCTACTACTATCCGTCTCCCCACTATCATCTCTCTCTCTCTCTTCATCTCCATCTATCCCTCTCTCCAACACGGTCTCTAACATGAGTCTGGTCCTGCTGGAGGTTTCTGCCTGTTATCAGTCTTTTTCTCAATCTACTGGTGGACCTCCAAACCTGAATGCACTTTTAAGTCTTTAGACTCCAGAACAGGACTCAGGTTTAAAACTACATGAGAGGAGGAGGATGGGTTCTTGTGCGTGTTATTGGTATGTGTCTCGTCACCTGGAGGCGTGTAAGCATCCATGGAGGTCTGCACCACCAGTGAGCGTCTCTTTGAAGGCATTGGCACGGCCACCTTCCTCTCCACGTGTCGCGCCAACACGGCCTGCACCGCCTCGGTGTGGACGTCTGACGGAGAGAGAGAGAGAGAAACAGAGGGATTTATTCACACTGAAGAACAGACAGAGTATTTCCTGGCTCAGATTACTGTTCGAGTGATCGTGTGTGTTTGAGCACTGAACTCTTTGAATCCACTGACTGGAGGCAGAACTAAACTACAGTGGAAGGAGCCAAATATCATGTAGGTACTGTAACCCTGATGAACAACAGCAGTGAAGTGTCATAAAAAGTAACAAAGATCACATTGAAGTCTAGTTTTTAGTGGGTTCACTTCTGTGTGTGGAAGTGGAAGCTTAACAAGAGAGAACTGAACCAGGGCACCATCAGGTTGAATTTGTTCTTCATTTATAAAAGACATCTGGTCATATTGCAACATCATTTTTTAGGACAAGCAACAAGAAAAACTCCAAGACTCTCTCTTTAGAACAATTAAAACAACATTTCATTTACATGGCATGGTCACTGGGACATTGCAGCTCCTGGTCCTCAAAGGCCACCATATCTTCGCTGATAAGAGAGGTGAGCAAGGGAGCTTTTCAGTCTCGACTCTGACTACTAGATATCACTAAATATTACTATTTCTGCTCACTGTATGTCTAAAACAAACTTCAACAATTTAGGCAGCCTAAGAGATTTGTTTTAGGGCCTGTGTCCACTCGCAGCATTTTTCTGTACTGGCAGCAGCTACTGCAGTTCAGTGTTTTCAGCACTTAGCATCCTAAGTAAGTACAAAATCGCCTGCTGATTTTTGTCACTGGGCTCTTGTTCAACTTTTGGAACACCGCAGCGCTCGTCAATGTATTTCTTACCAACCAATTAAAATGAAGAAAGGGCGGGACTTCCAAGATCAATATTTTCAACAGCAATGGTGAATCCTGGTGTTTTTTTAGGGTATATTTTTCAAATAAAGATCTGCTGCTAACACCAGGACACACTTCCTTTCTATTATTTTTTCACACATGATCAAATATTCACCTTACAGCCATTCAAAACAGACTTGAGAGGCTGTTGGTGTGGCGGTTCAGGTGCGCCCCATGTATGGAGGCTATAGTCCTTGTCACAGTGGTTGAAAAACAGACTTAATGGTCACTAATAAGGCAAGGAAAAATGCCACTGGATGACTTTTGGAACAGAGCAACAGTCAGCATGAGCTATAAGTGCTCTGAAAACGAGATGGTGTCACTGCCAGTGCAAAAAATGCCGTCAGTGGAAACAGGCCCTTAAAGGTCAAAATGACCAAACCATGAAATTAAGGCATTTTAATTGTTTTAAAGAGAGTTCCTTGGAGTTCTTCTTGTTCTCTGTTACTGTGTCATGTTCTCTTAAAGGTGACATATCACGCTTTTTTCATCAACATATATTGGTCTAAGAGGTCCCCAAAACATGTCTTTAAAGTTTATGCTCAAAAAAACACTTTGAAATCAGATTTTGGTCTGCCTGAAAAGTCCTCTTCTTCAGTCCTCCTCAGAACACTCTGTTTTCTCTCTGACCACGCCCCCTCCGGAAGTGGATGTGGCCTCGGCTCTCCAGCACGTTGATCTAATGTTTACATGTTGTCTGAATATACACGGCTGCTCAGAGATCACGTTACTTCAACCCTCTGAATCTGATCCAGAATCTGATCCTGATGGAGAGGCGCCCGCAGCAGGACCTTTCTGAAGGATTGGTCACAGATTTAGTGTTTCTTGTTGTTTTATTTGTCAGTATGTAGACGTGTGTCTTGGTACACAGCTGCGACATGTAGCTATGTGGCTATGCTAACTAGCGCTAGCACTTTTCCATGGAAAATAAAAATCATCCTCTAGATCTTCAAATCTGCAGACGTGGGGAGTAAAACCGACCTTTGTGTTTATTAAGACAGCCTACAACTAGCATGCCTCCCTCCTAAGCTCCTTGTTAGCACACATGTGTGCAGGGAATGAAAAACGGAGGAGGGGTTGAGTTGTATTTTATACAGTCTATGGGCTGAACAAGCTCTGAGCTCTGACTTCCTGTGACAGACCGGATATTGTTGTTACGTAACAAAAACACTGAAGTCTGAAACGGCTGGTTTCACACACATTTACAGAAAGGTGGAGAAATCAGAACAGGGGCAGAATGGATTCTTTTCATACTCGGGGGGTTTGTAGACAGGGACACATATTTCAGGTAGAGAACCATCAAAAAGTCGATTTTGCATGATATGTCACCTTTAAATCCTGAAAACACTCCTACTTTTGTACTTCTTTTAAAATCATTACTGCTTAAGTACACTTAACAGCTGAAAAATGTGCAGCTAGTTGAAGAAAACATCTAGATTTGAATGTTTCTTAAAAATAGAAAGGATTTCCTCTTTGATTTCATCATTAGTTAGCTTATTTTTTATTAGTTTGATGTTCTTGAGTCTCCCTCGATCATGAGAAATCGATCTCTGTATCGTCTTTATTCTGTTAAAAGTTAGAAAATTCTTCTGTTTTTTATCTTTAACAGGTAGCTGTTTTTAGATGTGTTAGATACTTGCATTATTTGTCATTTTATGCTAAACTGAATAAATATTCATGACTGCCTGTGGCGGCTGTGCAGGTTGTAGTTTCCGTACCTGATCTGTAGCGCTCGTCTCGGGTCCCGGAGGTCCGCCGCCGGTGGAAACGGGCAGCAGAGGGAGGGCCGAGCGGGGCCCGGTGGGACATGGGCCCTTCCATACCTAAAGAGGCAAGCAGGCAAGCAGGCAGACAGACACACACATATAAAGACACACACACACACACACACACACACAGACACACAGATATGCACACGCATGTTTCACAAAAGCAATAAGACCAGTGCAAAAGAGGGAAACAAACATGGAGATGAATTGAATCGGCAGAAAAATCATATTTTTCTGACTTCATAAAACAAAATAATTAAAAATCAACATGAAGGAAAAGTAGAATAATGTGGAAGGTGTGTTCCCTGAGTAACTGAGAGAGAGGTGTGTGTGTTATAGTTGAGGGGGCGTGAGTGTGTGTGAGTGCAGAGGCGGAGAGCGACTCAGATACAGAGGAGCGGGCCCAAGCTGAGCTCGAGGGAGTCTTAACCTACATCCACTAATGGCGGCAGCGGCGGCGGCTGAGGCCTGAATCGATAGAGGAGAGTATTATCGCTATTGTATCTGTCATGAGACCGGATCGATGTCCTCGGAGTGGGGTGGGAGTATTTTAGCAGAGAGGGGAGAGGGGGCTGTGTGTGCGGGAGGTCAGAGGTTGCTAAATTACCTCCAGCATGTGGAACAAATGCCCTGATCAGCTTTTGCCTCTTCTTCTCATAACCCTTCTGAGTGATGTCCCCTGCAAACAGATAGAGATAGATAGAGAGTGAGAGAGCCAGAGACGGCGGTGTGGGCTGTCTTAGTGATTTAGCCTGAAAATAATTCAGAAGAAACAGCTTTGACGGTTCATTAAATCTTTTATTGAGAGGTCAGTGCCGGTGGCGTGACGGCCAATCACCACACGAAGCACACGGCCCTCAGTTTGAGACGCTCGTCCCCCGTCAGTCGGGCTTTTCTGTCTCTCCCAGTCTTTTAACGTCTCCGTCTAGACTGTTAATTAAAGTTAAAGTGTGAAACAGAACTGAAACAACATAAAAATGATGTGATGGAAATGAAGACTGTGAGGAAAAGGATGGAGGAGCTGTTTGTTGAGGGGTTGGGGGGAAAGGTTGGGTGAGTCAGAGTCCACCTGCAGCAGCAAATGATGATAACGTTCCCTTTGTCCGCATATTTCAGGACCAACATCAGCATGAGGGACTCAGAAACCGTGATGTCACACATCTGTTCCTGAAGCCGATCGTCGGCGGGTGCCATATTGGAAAATTCTGAACACAACCAAACTTCTGTCAAGCTAGTGTGAGGTAAAGAGGCGGGCTTTGAGCCTTTTCACTAACAGCTACAGGGTGCCCGCCTGTCAATCAAGTCAGCTACGCCCTTATTTGGGCAAAACTTGTAGGTTTAATATCTTCAAGAATAACAAGTTATAATAAATTCACCCCGTACAGTGTGTGCTGATAGAGAAATGAGCTATCCAGACCTAAACTGTTTTCTTGAACCAGGCTGTAAACATGTTTATTTCTGCTGTAAAGATCGTCTTCTTTGAATGGGTGTGTATGTGGTTTCCTGTGTTTCTGCAGCCAGCCTCTAGTGGACGCTCGATGAACTGCAGTTTTTAACACTTCCACATTAGCTTCACATTCTAAGACCGGAGGTTGCATTGGAGTAGCGTTAAGTTCAAAGTAGTAAACAATAGTGTTGTAGTACTTGAGACCGTACTGGAGACCGGTCTCGAGACCGCTTATTAACCCTCCTGTTATATTCGTTTCTCAGGGACAGCAATAATGTTCCTGGGTCAATTTGACCCGGGGCATATTCAATTATCCAAAAGTGTCAGAACCCAAAAAAATCCCAAAACACATTTTTTAAATCTAATTTTTAACTCCTACTAACCATTTAAATCCAGATTTGGTCCATTGGCATTCTTTAATCCTCACAGATCATGGCTCAAAGAGGATAACTCACTCGTGTTTCATTAAAATTCATGTTAAAAAATGTTTTAATGTACATGGGAAAGCCCTAAATATAAATACTATAGTTTAACATGACATAGATTTTTGTTTATTTTATTTTACAGTGTTTCTTGTTTTATTTATCAGTATGTAGACGTGTGTCTCTACTAGAAAGGCAGCGGGACCTTTTCTGAAGGATTGGTCACAGATTCTGTGTTTCTTGTTGTTTTATTTGTCAGTATGTCGACGTGTGTCTTGGTACACAGCTACAGCTACAGCTACGACATGTAGCTATGTAGCTATGCTAACTAGCGCTAGCACTTATCCATGATAAATAAAAATCATCCACTAGATCTTCAAATCTGCAGACGTGGGGAGTCAAACCGACCTTTGTGTTTATTAAGACAGCCTACAACTAGCATGCCTCCCTCCTAAGCTCCTTGTTAGCACACATGTGTGCAGGGAATGAAAAACAGAGGAGGGGTTGAGTTGTATTTTATACAGTCTATGGGCTGAACAAGCTCCGAGCTCTGACTTCCTGTTACAGACCGGATATTGTTGTTACGTAACAAAAACACAGAAGTCTGAAACGGCTGGTTTCAGCACACATTTACAGAAAGGTGGAGAAATCAGAACAGGGGCAGAATGGATTCTTTTCATTCTCGGGGGGTTTGTAGACAGGGACACATATTTCAGGTAGAGAACCATTAAAAAGTCCATTTTGCATGATGTGTCACCTTTAAACTAACGACGACGAAACCAAACTTATCCCTTATCGTACTGAACCAAACTCTTTGTGATCTTTATGTCATGTTGTTTTTTCTGTAGCAGCAGCAGGAGCGGTCAGTGTGCAGCGGCAGTCATGGACAAGCTCATTACAATCCCTGAGGGGGGCTTTCCTGCCTTGGCCTCCCCTCCTCCACCACCTGCCAATCACAGCACCCCAGGCCTCACGTTAGCCAACACGACCCCGTTTGCCCCCTTTAAAAGCTGCTAAACCTCCTCGCACCAGTCCCAATCAATGATCAGGATTTAACGTCATGAAGAAGTTCCACGCTGAGCAACAGGGGAGCAAATCAAACACGAGTGGGCACGGGAGCACGCTGCTGTGATGATAAGCCAGCTGACAGATGTGCATCAGATGTTTCTGCTCTGTAATAGTTGATGGTCCTCGTGTCGTAGCCACCAATCACACGAGGGGAGCAGATAAGACGTGTGTGGCGTCCTCCCTGCTCACTGAAGAGGCAGCAGGGCATGTGTCTGGGACTATTTTCAGCGTTGGATTATTCCACATTTGGTGCTCTGGTGAGTATTTGGGGCAGCAGGAGGATGTATGTGTGATGGAGTTTAAACATACTGCAGTGTGTGTCTTAATGGTGATAAAGGAGACGTGTCACCTTGGGCGGCGGCGTGGCTTCTCGGTGTGTTATTAATACGGTTTGGACACTGACTTACTTTAGTGCCCTATTACCCCTCTAGAACACTACGCTCCCAACATGCAGGCCTGCTCATCGTACCTAAGGTCTCTAAAAGTAGTATGGGAGGTAGAGCCTTCAGTTATCAGGCCCCTCTCCTTTGGAATCATCTACCAGTCAGGGTCCGGGAGGCAG